>NW_019384535.1:1694912-1768441 GCF_000671375.1 Centruroides sculpturatus | reverse complement strand
CCTTCTCCCCCCGCGGGGGAATTTCGAAAAATCCCTTCTTAGTGTGCGTTTCCATGACGTACCCTAACTGTGTACCAAATTTCATCTCTTTAGGTTAAGCGGTTTGCTCTGGGCGATGATGAATCAGTCAGTGAGTCATTCAGTCAGTCAGGACAAGCAATTTTATATATTTAGATTCTGTTTTATGAATATTAAGAGATTTTTTAATTTTTATATAAAATTAATTAACTGATCGAGTAGATATTAAATGGAAGACTCATCATAATTTCAAAGAAAGTAAAGAGTTGCTTCATAATTGTTTATTTTGTTTCTAATTAAGAAGTATTGTATATAAAATTTTCAAAATAAAATCAATACAAAGTAATTTTAATTATTTTAGAAATGATTTTCTTCGTATTGACCATGAAATTTACTCCACCTTGATAATTCGACGATTTATATGTAGATGTAGATTTTAAATATTAAAATTCTTTTATTATCATTTAAAAATGGTAGCTTATCATCAATATGATGTTCATCTTTCTGATTTGTTGAAGAAAATTAATTTTTGAATTCATCTTCTGTGCACGATGTAGGATTTTCCATTGAAAATCACGTAACAGCTATGGGCAAATGATTTTGATTACACTTATATTATTTTACCTGATATTCGGGTGGTATTTAAAACAATTAATAAATAATTAATTTTTTAAATAGAAGTCTTCAATATTCAATTGTACTGTACAGTTCATCACAGTCATTCAGACGTATTTCATGATCATAATAAACTTAATTACTTTATTAAATACACTTTAATTAATTAATTGATATCCGAATCATTTTAATTATATTTTTAGTTATATCATAATTAATTAAAATTTCTTTTTATAACGTCCAATAAACTTGTTAGAAAGATTATAATTGAATCACGAGAATGATATTTATTTTTAAAATTAATTTTATAACTTTAAATTTTGTAAAATTTTATTGGCATTTTAACTTCAATTAATAATAATAATAGGTTAAGTTTATTTAAGTTAGGATCGATTTATTTATGTCAAATAATCTTTTTATGGAAATAATTAGATTTTTAGGAAAAGTTTTTACAAAAGCCTTATAACTGAATAAATCTTTACACTATAGGCCTATATATAAAACAAGTTATTCCAGTGTAATAAAAAATTTTACAAAATATATTGATATAACTCTCTCTATATTAAATGTATTTTGAAATTTTATTGCTCATAAAAGGATTATTAATCATTTGTTCTTTACAATACAAGAATAAGATTAATCATTGTCAACAGGAAAATTATGTTTAAAGGGCTTATATAATAGGCCTAAATAAAGGATATTATTTTTGAAATCATTTATTATTAGTATATCTTTTTTCTGATATACGATATAAAATATAATAAAAATTGAAAGTCATTCAATAAATAAATAAATAACTATAAAGATTTACCTGAGGATTTTTATGCTTAGTTTTCATACAAGGATAAAGAATGATGTGCCATTTAAAGATAATATTCTAAGGAAAATCGCATGACAGAAGTATAAAATGAATACGGAAAATTTTACAGGAAAAATAAATTAATAAGTAAATTAAAGCTTTAAATATTATTAATGTATGATAAATACATTTAGCATAAATAGCCCTTTAGGATAAACTGCGCCTATATAATAAAATATATAAACAAATAGATAAACATTTCTTGTATTCATTCAAAGAAACACTAAAAAAAATATATGATTTTACGCTGTTGAGATACGAAACAATTCTTTTACGTTTTAAATACGCATATTTTCCTGTTAATCATTCAAAATTTTTCAATTAAATGAACTTTTAACTCTCTATAATTCTTTAAATTATTTATTTATATAACCAAATAGATATGATTTATATAAATATAATTATAGGTCAAGTTACTAAAAAAAAAATATAGAACATAATTTAGATTATGATACTGAATATCTTGAAAATAAGGGAAGAGAAATATAGTAACTGCTTATACAGTAAGATGCGATTACTATTTTTTCATGTAATTTACAGAAATGCTCGTGGAAATGGACAAACATCAAACCGAATAACAGAGTGCATAATAACATATTTCAGAGTAAAATAGCGACTTGTAACAAAGGTAATTTATTTACAACCATACTAAAAAAATTTACCACATACGCTAATTTAGGTGTAGAAATTAGCCGTCATTGACTGATGGATAAGTAATTATAGTCTCAATTATAACACTGCTGCTGGTATTATTTCTACGACGTTATGTTACATTAAAATATACAGGTAGATAACAATTTACGAACACTTAAATTATTAGTTTTAACTTTTGAGCACTAAAATTGGCCTTTCTTTATTGCTAGACTTATTACACCACCACAGGACATCAGATTAGCCTTAGAAAATCACTTTATTACTGTATTTCAAGAAGAATGCATTTCTGATTTGAAGTTCCTCGTTAGCTTGTTCTACAATAACTATATTTTCACAGGTTTTTCTTAATATATAGATATTCTACAACAAGCTGATGTGTGACTTCAGGTCCGAAATGCATTCTTCTTGAAATAATAAAGTGATTTTCTAAGGCTAATCTGATGTCCTGTGGTGGTGTAATAAGTCTAGCAATAAAAAAAGGCCAATTTTAGTGCTCACAAGTCAATACGAAGACTGGGCAGGAAGTGTATCGTAGTAAAAATTATTAGTGTTGTGTTCTCTTTCCATCAAAGCATAAAAATTTCATAACTTTTGATAAGTTAATTAACAATTGACCTTCGCATACAATAATTTATTTTAAGGTCAACATGTTTAGAAAGATAAAATGTCTTCTCGATACAATAATAATAATTTTGATATATAAAAAAAAAATTAAATATAATTTTATTCTAGAAAATTATAAAAATAGAATTCGCTTTTATATTTAAATAATTATTTATTTTGTAAATGATCTATAACATGACTCAGCTTAACATGTATCGAACTTATGTAGGAATATTCTCTTTAATCTTAAAATATATGTTGATCCTTTAAAATAAATGTGTTCTATCTGTAAATCATTATAAAAAAGCAGTGTTGTTGTACTGTAAAACATAATCAGTATTCAGGATAAGTAGATCTCATAGGATTACAAACATGTTTATCACGAATACATAAGCTTCTTTGGAAGATAGTTATAAGTTGATAAAACTGAATATGCTTAACATAATTTTTGCACGTAAATATTTAAATGAAGATGTAAATTACAACTTTAAAAATGTCTTAAGTATTATTATTATCATTATAAGCTTATTAAAATAATTAAATGATAAGCTTTAAATGCTTAAAAATTATTTGAAAGCTCATAATTTTGTTATATAAAAATGTTAAATTTTTAGAATTATAAATAAATTTAAATATTTCTATTAATTATTTTTGTAAACTTATCGATGAATTAAAGTTTAATTAAATTAATAAATTATTTTTTATTAAAATTGTGCTATTTATATTAATTACTTTTCGAATTACTGTAGTTAAATGAAACTAAAATTAAAGAAATTACATATATTCTGGCAATACATTTAGAATTAATATCTTCTGTAAAGTTGATTATAATAGAAAATACATGCTTATAATTAGGTTTACCAGACGTCCCGTTTTGACCGGGATTGTCCCGGTTTGACGATGTTGTCCCAGCGTCGCGGCCAGTTTGTCCCGGTTATTTGGTAAAATTTTAAAAGTACCGAATATACAAGAATTAAAAATAGTGCAGCCTCGAGTTGGCACTTAGCCCTCTGTTACACTCACTGTTGCCAATCTAGATATTTCCTATCTAGATCTAAGTACTTTTAATGTCGTCTATAAGTTTTCCTCAAAAATTTATAGCATATGGCCTAATGAATTTACATGTTTTATTTTGTCACAGAATTTATAATAGCTCGTAACCTATGAGATCTAAATACTTTTATTTCATTTTTTAGATTTTTGTTTCGATTACAGTTACACTGGCCACGTCATTTCTGCGNAGGATGAAATTTCTGCATCTATTTATTTTTATTTAATATTATTATTTTTCATAATTTACTTTAATATGAAACTGTAAATCATGAAAGATTTATTCAATTTTCAGACGTCTCCCCTCCTTTATCTGTGAGCCAAATAAAACTTAGAATTATATTAAACGACAAAGAATTTTTTAAAAATTCACACTAGTGAAAAATATTAATAAGATATATGGCCGAGGTGGCGGCCTACCGCTGTGGAGGACCCGGGATCGAATCCGGACGGGTCAAAGAATCTTCAGGAATTTTTCGGGGTGCGGTCCGTTCGGATATGTCGGGTCCATCCTTCACCACCCGGTCGCCCCATTGTAGGCCTGGCCGAACCCATAATTGGCCTGCCTTAAGAGATCCTGTTAGTGCCCACAGGGAGGAAAGAGTAAAATAATAGTAAGATATGTTTAATTCAGTAATTATAAAATTGCTTTTAACTCGTTGTTTTTATTAACAACTACTGTACTTTATTTAGCCTTTTCAATCATAGGTACTTATCCTAGTAGGCTAATTTTCTGTTGCAAATATTTTCTCAAAATTGACCCTGTTTCAGAAAAAAATATTATGGTAAGCCTGCTTATAATGAAAGTAATACATTTGTACTTATCATAGTAAAATAAAAAGATTATTAACTACTTATTTAACCTAAAATATGTATGATTTTATATTATAACAAATGAAAACATAATCCTTTATAAAATATACTTATATTCAAAATTTAAGGCTTTATATTAATACAAAAAGTTGGCATTCAGTAACAAAGTTTCATATATTATTTATCCTTCACGTAGACGTTGAATAATGAGGGACTGTTTTTAATTTGCAAATATCCTAGATTATATTGAATACTTTTATAATGTCTAAAAATAAAATAAAATTTATATAGAATATATATAAATTTTTTATCATATTCTAATTAAAGCAATTTATATTTTTATATATATTTTATATTAAGTCTTTTATTATAACAAGACTCGGGTGGAAGGGACTTTGTAAGGCCATTTGATCTAAGAGATAGATCAAGAGAGGCCCAAAATTTAGTCTTTTATGTAAAAATTATAATACGAAAATGATATAAATTAATTTTTTTATAAATTCGTTTTATTAATTTTATTTTTATATTTTTATGGCTTTTATAAGATAAGGCCCTACATTTGTAATTCATAAGCTCCATCTCATCTTTCTTAGGAGGTAGATATAATAAAATTGAATTCCATCTCTCTGTAAATAGAATTTCAAAAACTAAATAAAATAATAATAATTTTTTAACTTTATTTTTTGAAGAAATATTACACCAGTAGATGCTATTAATTTAGCATTTCGAATAAAAAATTTATCTATGTAATTGTATATAAAATTAGCTCAAAAATATAGGAAAATTCATATTCGAAAAATGCCAAATCATTAAAATTAGTCTGCAATTTCAATATATATATATATATATATAATAGCACAAAATAAATATTTTTAGTGTATATTCATTTTAGTAACCCCAAAATATTAATTATTATTCCAAACACTTATAGCCTACAGACCTAAAAAATATAAATAGTTTACTTAACCCGTAAATATAAATGGTTTAGAATGCAAATATTTAAATTTAAAAAATTTCTATATCTAAAAAATAATAAAATAAATATCTTATCATGTATCAAAATATATCTGAATTTTATATGAAAAATCAATTTTTAATTTATTATTTTTCTTGTTTTGATAGCAAATTATTAAATTAGTTATACTTATATATGTACTGTACTGTACTGTACAGTATAGTACATTAAATTAATTTTTAGCTTAATAAAATAACATTTGTATTATAAAATAGTTTTTAAAATATTAAAAATAATTTAATATAGTAAATTTCCGCTAATTCGGACTAATTAAAGATGTAAAGATTGTTTATGAAAGTCCAAATTAGAGGAGTATTTTCATCGACGTCATAGGAAACTTGGAGGTGGATATACAGTACAGCAATTCATTACAATTAGCTATAAACAAGAATTTTACTGAGCTTTAGTAGGTTTTACTATTAAATTTATTATTACAGGTAATGAGCTCAGAAAACTTTATGACAGTCTTTGGTAACTTAAGGCACTGTATGGCAAAGATTTCTGGATATCAAAAACACTTGTTAATTGTAATTTTTATATTGTCAAGTAACTTTAAATTACCGTAGAATTTTTCGAAAAAAATTGTCTTATGTCCTACGTATTTTAAAAAATGTATATAATTTTCGAAAAATAAATATTGAATTTGTAATTTGTTTTCAAATTTTAATGGTGTTTTTATTTTTGTTATTAATGAGAGAGGTCATTAAAGCATGAAGTATCCTCCCCCATTAATAATAAAATTGTTTAGATTATACACAATAACTAATAAAAAATATAAACGAATTTTTATAAGTATAAATGTTAAATGTAATTTTTGTGTAAATTTTCGGTTCTTCTTATCATAATTTTAAAAATTTAATTACAATTATAGTTTAATTATAATTAAGTTATAAAATTTGCTTGTTCAATGCTCTTTCAAATTTAAGTTTATTAAGAAGCGGTATATGATTAAGTCGTATTTTATATAATTTTGAGGCTCATTTACAGAATTAAAATAAAAAAATAAATAATATAAAGGCATTAAAATTTTACTTTTTTATTTTAAATAGAAATAAACTTCGCTTAAAATATGGATTCGCTTCATAGAAATGCTTCATTTAGGGAGAATTCGTTAAACAAAGACAGTATTATTTTATACAGGAAATTTTTAAGCAAGAGTATGAAGTATAAAAATAAACGTAATTTTTTAAAAGATCTTTTAAACAATGACTTACCTATCTGGTTTTTCTAATGTATCAAATTCTGTTGTTTAATGTATGAATACTCGAAAAAGAATTAAATTTACGAGTGACCGCAACGAGCGTTATAATGTTAACGAAATATTTCGGTAAATCCCCGATATAACGACTCAAAATCGGTATTTTCCCGTATTTTGCTACCTTGCAATAAAATGTATATATATAAAGCAGGCCTATAAATATGTGAATTGTTTTTAACTCGTTAAATTAAGACCTGAATTCGTAAATTAGAGTGTCGGTATCGAAATTTAAAAATTTCTATTATGAATTAACTTGTAATCGAATTTTTTAAAATAAATATTTAACTTTTTATATAAATTAAATATTNATAATTTAATATAGTAAATTTCCGCTAATTCGGACTAATTAAAGATGTAAAGATTGTTTATGAAAGTCCAAATTAGAGGAGTATTTTCATCGACGTCATAGGAAACTTGGAGGTGGATATACAGTACAGCAATTCATTACAATTAGCTATAAACAAGAATTTTACTGAGCTTTAGTAGGTTTTACTATTAAATTTATTATTACAGGTAATGAGCTCAGAAAACTTTATGACAGTCTTTGGTAACTTAAGGCACTGTATGGCAAAGATTTCTGGATATCAAAAACACTTGTTAATTGTAATTTTTATATTGTCAAGTAACTTTAAATTACCGTAGAATTTTTCGAAAAAAATTGTCTTATGTCCTACGTATTTTAAAAAATGTATATAATTTTCGAAAAATAAATATTGAATTTGTAATTTGTTTTCAAATTTTAATGGTGTTTTTATTTTTGTTATTAATGAGAGAGGTCATTAAAGCATGAAGTATCCTCCCCCATTAATAATAAAATTGTTTAGATTATACACAATAACTAATAAAAAATATAAACGAATTTTTATAAGTATAAATGTTAAATAAATAAATATAAAATCTTAATATATTATTACAGATTTTTGTAAAGATAATGGCAAACAAAAAGACATTTTTATTACTAAATTCTTGACTTCTTATATATAATGTATGAGAATTATGTAGAAAAATCATTTGACAAGCTTCAATACACTTCTTATAGCTTTGTTTTGCTTAATATTAATGTAATATTAAGCAGAAAAAGAATTATAAGAAGAATATTGAAGCTCGTAAAGTAACTTCCGTACATAATTTTGATTTTCTATAATATATAATTAAGTGTCCTTCCATATAATAATGATTTTAAATAATGGAATATAAGTGAGTTGTCCTTACCTTCCTGCAATATTTTTACTTTAAATTATTAACATTAAACAAGTAAATAATAATTTTTAGTAGGTTTTTTAGTGTTAAGAAATAATATATTCAAGAAAAGCGCTTAAAATTATTTTTCGATGAAGCGCAATATAATTATAATTTACTAATATATAGTAAACCTGTGTAAACTGGAATCTCACGGTATAGAATATTTTTACGGTTTCGCAGGTTTCCGTTTTGAACAGGTTTTACAGTATATGCCTATAAATAGGCATATACTGTAAAACCTGTTCAAAACGGAAACCTGCGAAACCGTAAAAATATTCTATACCGTGAGATTCCAGTTTACACAGGTTTACTATATATTAGTAAATTATAATTATATTGCGCTTCATCGAAAAATAATTTTAAGCGCTTTTCTTGAATATATTATTTCTTAACACTAAAAAACCTACTAAAAATTATTATTTACTTNAATATAAGAAAAAATAAATAAATAAATTACAGGAATAAAGCAAAATATAATTAAAAGATTCTTTGCTCTTTCAAGCATTAATAATGATTTTCAAAACATTAATTTCTATCAATCTTATGTTTATTCATTCGAAAAAGGTCATTCTGGCTCGCTGATCTTAAAAATCATTAGTTTCTATATTTTTGTACATTCAATTTTAATGTGTACATTAATTAAGTATCCACAAATAAGAAAGTTTGAGAAATTCAACAAGAGTTAAATATCAAAATTATTGTAAAAATTAAAAATTTAAGAAAGTATATTATCATTTAGTTATATTTTTCTTGCTTTTAATGTTATATATTCAATATATTCATTTATTAAATCGCTAGTGAGAGACTTTAATAATTTAATATAAAATGTCTTAAATCTTATTTAGCTAAATACCTAGGGCCCCACACTTTTTGGGGGCCTCAGGCACGCAGGCGAGTGTATCTTAGAATTTTTAATTTAAAAAAAAAAAATCCTGTTCAAAACGAAAATATGTCAAACTAAGAAAAATATTGAATACCATACGATTCCAATTTAGACAAGTTTTACCGTAGTTCACAAGCTTTCAGTTTAATATATATATATAAACTTATATTTTTTAAAAGCTTTAAAAAACAAACTTTTTATGATGATTTTTTAAAATGGGTGTTCTAAAGAGGTGTGAAGAACTTACTGTAAAATACAATTTTCTCATGATGAGAGAAATCAATGATATCAATGAAATAAAGTTTAGAGTTTGAAATTACAGAAATTTTAAATATGAAATACAGCAGGAAGCACACAAAATTCCAATTAATCGTGTCTTATAATCTGTAGAATTGCATTGCTGGAAAAAGATGTTAATGTTTTTGCTCATTCGCCAGTGTTTAAAGCGAAAATTTTAAAAACATAATTGTTTACATTAAAAACATTTAAATTTAATTTTACCTTTAAAATAAAAATAGAATTATAAAAATTTTACGTATAATTTATGAAATACAAATTTTTTAAAGTGTATATACAGTAAAACCTGTATAAACCAGAATCACACGGTACCAAATATTTTTTTCTGGCTTGATAGGGTTTCGTTTTAAACAGGTTATTTTCTACAAAGAAAATCTTTCTGTTTCGAAGAATTTTTCCCGTTTAGGCAAATTCCCGTTTTATTTAGGTTCCGTTTTAGACAGGTTTTACTGTATACATATATATTATCATCATAGGTTATNATTAAAGCATGAAGTATCCTCCCCCATTAATAATAAAATTGTTTAGATTATACACAATAACTAATAAAAAATATAAACGAATTTTTATAAGTATAAATGTTAAATGTAATTTTTGTGTAAATTTTCGGTTCTTCTTATCATAATTTTAAAAATTTAATTACAATTATAGTTTAATTATAATTAAGTTATAAAATTTGCTTGTTCAATGCTCTTTCAAATTTAAGTTTATTAAGAAGCGGTATATGATTAAGTCGTATTTTATATAATTTTGAGGCTCATTTACAGAATTAAAATAAAAAAATAAATAATATAAAGGCATTAAAATTTTACTTTTTTATTTTAAATAGAAATAAACTTCGCTTAAAATATGGATTCGCTTCATAGAAATGCTTCATTTAGGGAGAATTCGTTAAACAAAGACAGTATTATTTTATACAGGAAATTTTTAAGCAAGAGTATGAAGTATAAAAATAAACGTAATTTTTTAAAAGATCTTTTAAACAATGACTTACCTATCTGGTTTTTCTAATGTATCAAATTCTGTTGTTTAATGTATGAATACTCGAAAAAGAATTAAATTTACGAGTGACCGCAACGAGCGTTATAATGTTAACGAAATATTTCGGTAAATCCCCGATATAACGACTCAAAATCGGTATTTTCCCGTATTTTGCTACCTTGCAATAAAATGTATATATATAAAGCAGGCCTATAAATATGTGAATTGTTTTTAACTCGTTAAATTAAGACCTGAATTCGTAAATTAGAGTGTCGGTATCGAAATTTAAAAATTTCTATTATGAATTAACTTGTAATCGAATTTTTTAAAATAAATATTTAACTTTTTATATAAATTAAATATTAAATTTGTTAATTTAATCCTTTTAAATGTCAAATATAAATTTATATGTACTTCATGCTCACGGAGCATTTTTTTTAAATTACTTTTTTATGAGAATTATCTTGATGTTATGATGATATTATGCTTAATGTGTCATTTATGTTATATATTATAAAATTATATATAAAAACAATCATATAAATGCCCCATATTTAATTTAATTCAATTAAAAATTGAAATAAATAAATTATTTTTGCCATTAAATATATTATTGATTTATTATTCCATATTGAAATGATTAATGAAATTAAATTATAATTTTAGAAACTTTCATGTTTAGTAGTGAATTATAATATTTTAAATATAAAAAAGTAAATTTATAATATTCAAAAACATTTTTTTAATTCTTGAACTTGTTTTAAAATTATATATTGATTTAAACCTTAATATATCTTTCGACAACATTACGAAATAAAATATATTACAGTAAATTATTTTTATAACAAAACTTAAATTTAAAATATTATAATTAAATTAAATTTAAACAACTGATTTCCATCAGTAAAATAGGAAAAAAAGACGTATAGAAAAGCGATTAAGATTAACCTATCGGGAGAGTGATGTAAAATTTTGCATACACTGTATAAAAATTGTTCATATAAAGTAAAACCTGTCGAAAACGGAAAAAAATTCTTCAGAACAGGGCGCTTCTCTATGTTAAATGAAAAAAAAAAAATCCTGTTCAAAACGAAAATATGTCAAACTAAGAAAAATATTGAATACCATACGATTCCAATTTAGACAAGTTTTACCGTAGTTCACAAGCTTTCAGTTTAATATATATATATAAACTTATATTTTTTAAAAGCTTTAAAAAACAAACTTTTTATGATGATTTTTTAAAATGGGTGTTCTAAAGAGGTGTGAAGAACTTACTGTAAAATACAATTTTCTCATGATGAGAGAAATCAATGATATCAATGAAATAAAGTTTAGAGTTTGAAATTACAGAAATTTTAAATATGAAATACAGCAGGAAGCACACAAAATTCCAATTAATCGTGTCTTATAATCTGTAGAATTGCATTGCTGGAAAAAGATGTTAATGTTTTTGCTCATTCGCCAGTGTTTAAAGCGAAAATTTTAAAAACATAATTGTTTACATTAAAAACATTTAAATTTAATTTTACCTTTAAAATAAAAATAGAATTATAAAAATTTTACGTATAATTTATGAAATACAAATTTTTTAAAGTGTATATACAGTAAAACCTGTATAAACCAGAATCACACGGTACCAAATATTTTTTTCTGGCTTGATAGGGTTTCGTTTTAAACAGGTTATTTTCTACAAAGAAAATCTTTCTGTTTCGAAGAATTTTTCCCGTTTAGGCAAATTCCCGTTTTATTTAGGTTCCGTTTTAGACAGGTTTTACTGTATACATATATAAAAATGTAAAAAGTCTTGCATATTATTATTTTTTAAACTTTTATTAAAATTTAAATTTAATAATAAACAAATATTACGTTTTGTAAAATATTTTCTTTATAATCTTATCACTTTATAATTATTAGAATTTATAAGTAATTAGAAATTGGCGTTTTATTTGCCATTTAAATACTCGAATTTATTTAATTAATAATCAAAAATGTCTATAATTAATTAATTTATTAATTAATTAATTTATTTATTATTTATAAAATAAATAAAAACATCAACTGTTTTTTTGACTTTTAAAATAGACAAATAAGCATGTAGAATGGAGTTTATAAAGGAAAATAATTACATATTTTGATTAACAATGAGTATTTTTTCTTGGCATACGATGAAATTACTGCTATTATGACTAACTTCCTTTAAACAATTGTAATAATTGAAAAAAATTTAATGTTTTCTATATACTTGTCGTGACTGCCACTCGTTTGAAGAGCAACGGAATGAATAAAAAATATTCTTGGAATCAAAATTAACAGGAAAAATAAATAAATTAAAATTTTTATTTAACGAAACAATGAAAAATAATGACCAGAGATATGATTTAAGTTCATTGAGTATAAAGGTATATAACACAATTTGGGCTTACACATAGTTTTGTATACAGGATGGCCTAAAATTCAGCTGTCTTAAAATAAAAGAATTATGTTGTAGTTTCTTCTAATAAATCTAAAAAATTGCTTTAAATCATTTCATCCATGATTGTATTATAATACATTGTTACTAGGTTTCTTGATTGCCTTGATTATGATCTATTTTGTATTATGTTTGGATATAAACTAAATTACGTATATGAATAGTTATATTTTAAATTATATTTAAACGCTTGTAATTTAGAGAAATTATTTTCTGCATATAATATGATTTAAAAGCTTAATTTTAGTATGTTAAATTTCTAATTAAAATGTTATCTATTTACTATAAAATATATTAAAAAATAAAATAGGGATTAAAATACGAATATATTTAGTATTATTCTACGCATTGAATAGTTTCCCTTAAAATTACTCTAAGCAAACCGAGAATTTCATATCAGCTTCTCACTTCTTTAGATTAATTAACTTTTTAATATCTCTGTTTTTTTAATTTAATTAAACAACTGTTATATCAACTGATACAAAAGTTAATTGGGATAAATTAAATGGCAGATGATCATAGAACAGATAAATGAATGAACTTTTCCCCTAAAAAAGTTATGCAATGGATGACAGTTGATAATTACCAGTTATGTATCTAATATATTAAAAAATTGTTTATTTTAATTTAGAATATTAAACTTTGTTTAACATTACTTAAAATAGTTCTTAAATCCTACTTGATTTGTATGAGGATTACAAGAAACTATGGTTAAGTAAGATTACGTGTTTCTAGTAACTCAATTCTAAATTTTATATTAAATGAAAAGAAATAATTAAATAATTTGATTTATGTGCTAGGAAAAAATTATTTTTCCCCATAGTTTTTAATTTGGGAATAACCCCGTCTAACATATCCTTGAAACAATACAATCTTCAGGAAACATTTCCAGTCTTGATAAAACATCACCTGATTTTCTGATTTGGAGATAGATGTTGCAACAGCTGTTTGATCAGGTTTGATTTTGCTTTTACTTTTTCTATTATTTCTACTTCTGTTTTTTTTTTATTACTAATGATATCCTTATTCGTCATTTACTAATGCAAATATTCTTTTTATCTAAGAGGAAACTTCAGATGATAATTTTGATTAACAATCACAAAATAGCTTAAATAAACTTGACCTTTTACATTAGCTGATGCTTTGAAGTTACGAAAAAAATATATTCATTCTTCTTCAAGTCTCATTAATATTAAAAATTATCTCGAAAGGTCATACAAATTCGTGAATGATATTAAAAATTATATTTTTATTTCATATATATTTTTAAAAAAATCAGTTCTAAAGAATTTTTAGAACTTCTTTAAGCAGAATTTTTCAATAAAATTTTTGGAATAGGAAATTTTATTTAATTTAAAATTTTTAATTGTTAAGTCTTCATTTTTTGAAAATATTTTTTAAAATTGTATAAATTTGTTGTAATAAATGCAGAGTATGGCAGCGGAGTAAAGTAAAACGGAAACTGCTTGGTTGGAACACAGAGTTTAATCTAATTTGTAAGCTGTATAGAATACACATACCAAAAAACGAAAGGAGATAAGGTACAAGGTCTTCTTATATAAACAAAGGTCTAGACGTCAGCTGGAATGTCCCTAGGAGAGTGACACGATACTCTCACCAACAAAACTGTACATTCATATCTATATTAAATGCAAGATTTTATTGTAAGCTAAAGAAATGTTATTAAATTTATCGAATAAAGGAACATTAACATCATTATTAAATATCTGTCTTAAACTTACATATACTGTATTCCAAAATATCAAAATTAAAAATAAATAAATAAAAGAAACTTTTTGATTATCTCAAAATATATATTTAAGTACAGTACATACGTAGGGCCAGATTTAAACTTGTGATCTGTAATGTATAAGACGCTTTTCCACCAAGTATTAATATACAAGAATACTACTGAAGTTATTTTTAACTTGAACAGTTTAATTATGAATTTACGCGAATAACTATTAATTATTAAATTAATTAATTATATTTCTCTCTGAAAGCAAACACAATTTTAGGATTTCTGCATTTATCAATCAATTTTTCCAAACCATGTAATTCGATTGTTCGAAGTCTTCGTTGCTGCAAAATATAATAATAAATAGTAAAATAATTTATCTCATTTTTGTTTTTTGGCTGATTTTAAAGTAAAATTAGTTAAAAATGTATAACTTTCCCCAGTAAATTCTATAAAACATTTTTAACTGTTATTATTCAATAAATTAAGATAAGAATATGTATTTGATGAATTTGAAATGAATTTCTCTGTAATTCTACTTTAAATAACCAATACGTGATTTTTTAAATTTTGTATAATGATAATAAGATATAGGATAAAACAGGAAACAGGGTGAGATGCTTATACTTTTTATTAACGCATGTAACTCGCTTAACTGTGAGTTTCAGAAGAAATAAATATAAAACTCATGTACAATCAAGTGTTAACTTTTATTAAAAGTGAATAAAATTAAAAACTCGACGTGACAGAGGAAGTAACAAAATGATACTCGTCTGTTTTGGGCATACATCTCGTACTTCTGGGAGAGTTGCCTAATGTTTGAGTGAGATGCCTATTTTATTTAACATTTAGGCCTAATTCAATCAACATTTTGCGCCTTTTGTATTTTTCACTCTCAAACTCCATATAGTGTACTGTAGTGTATTGTATAGTACAGTACACTATATGAAGTTTGAGAGTGAAAAATACAAAAGGCGCAAAATGTTGATTGAATTAGGCCTAAATGTTAAATAAAATAGGCATCTGTACTGTATAGTGTACTGTATAGTACAGTACACTATACAGTACATGTTTCGTGCTTCCATTTTTTTACACATCGCGCTTCGAATCCAATCGGCTTTACTTGTCTCGATCTTGTGACTTAATTAGCCTATATGATAAACAAGTCTTTTTCTCTTTTGTACCTAACATCGGATTTGATCTAAGAGCTCGATTTGCTAAATTATATATTCTGTAAAGAATATGATATGGAATGTTAAATTCTTTGCTTGCTTGATAGTAAAATACATACAAATCGTCTAAATTACTGTTTCAACTGGAAGAACTAAGTCCTGTTCGTCCCACTTTCCTCTCTTGGCACTAGTTTTCCTTCTTTTGTATTCATTAATTATCTAAAATTAAATTTAATTAAGTTCATAATAAAATATTTCAGAAAAAGTACGCATTTCTCCCTTAAATCCACTAGGCATCTCACCCAAACTGTACCGGAAAGATACTTATTTCTATATTTTAGAGTAAAATTATCAGGAGGCTTCGACTGCAACACAACCAATTAACCCTACAGAAATGGCTCCTAAATATATTCGAATTTCAAAACCTTTCATATAAATGTGAAAAAGTTTCTAGAGCGATGATAAACAGAAATTTACTTTTAACGAAAAAATCGGAAAAACAACCGTTCGAAAAATAATGAAACACAAGAACGTTAAGCACAGTTATCATTAAAGTGACTATTGACTTGTTCCACTGAGTATTATTTGAGTAAACTATCTCTAGGCGTCTTTCCCGACTAGGCATCTCACCCGGTTTTATCCTATGTAATGTGATTTTTTTAATTTCGATTTTTTACAGGAAACTAAAATATGTCTAGTAGAGTTTTTTAATAAACATTTAATATATATAGGCCTATATATATATGAGATCCTATAAAAATTTCAATACAGAAAAATTCAATTAATAAAATATAAAACTGGAGATAATAAAAAATAATATAATTTAATATAAGATTTTTCCTTGCTTTTTCTTTAAAAAAAAACAAATAATTCAATGACAAAGAAAGAAACTTTTAGAATAACTGTAAGCTTCTTGTCTTATAACATCAATTAAATAATTATCTAAGGCTTAATATGAAGCTTATCAGCTGGTTAATAACCAGTTGATAAGCCTCATATCGCTATCAATTGGTTAATTGAAATAATTATTAAACAAATTCATATTTTCTCTTACTTGAATGTTTACTAGAAGCTTCAAGTTAATAATAATCTATATTTTTGCAGTATGAAAAATAAAAGATATTAGTTACAACAATTTTAAACATTTCAATAAAAGTAGATTCAAAGAATTTTAAAATTAGAAGAATTCTTCATTGGATTTAGCTGAAGACACTTGCGTACGAGTTCCATGAAGATAGTTTTGAAAAAAATATATATATAGGCCTANTTTCACTCCTGACATGTTGAAAACACACACAAAACTGTATATGTACACACAATGTAAAACATATACTGTAACGAACACAGAAAAACGCCACGGACGGTGAGTCACCGACGAGTCGGGACAAGTTTCTCGACTCCGACCACGGTCGGATTAACCGGAGTGACGGACTAGCCGAGGGCGGACTAGAGGGTTTCTACTGTACTCAATTTGTTTTTTTTTTTTTTTTAATTCAAATATAATTCTATCGTTAATTAATCCCATTCTAATTATAATATGGATTTTGAATTAATGACAATTTCAGACATAAGCGACTTAGGCTTTTGTCTAGGGCCCCACACTTTTTGGGGGCCTCAGGCACGCAGGCGAGTGTATCTTAGAATTTTTCTTTTCGTAACTTACATCTTTTATGCAATTTTTAATTATTATTAATTGTGTAATGGTTACAATCGTACACATTTTCATACACGATATAATGAACTTATTGCGTAAAGTCTAAACTGATTTACTTTTCCAGATGTATTATATTTCATACAAGAATCATATAAAATAGTATATTGTATTTTAAACTTCTTAAATCTTAAATACCAATGATTAATACTGGTTTTATCTTGGTTGCTCGAAGCACAGTTACCGTGCAAAATGGAGAAAGGAAGACGTCACGCCTGATTATAAGCATGGAAAATCCAAGGAGCAATTTCCCCATCAATCATTGAAATAAACTCACCCGAAAATGAGTTTGCGCCGTAGAATATATTTCAAGCAAATAATGGAGAAGTTAACAACAAAAAAGATAAAAATATTATTTTTACAATGGTTAACTTACTTCTGGGTCACTGTATATATAAACGTAATTAATTTTAAACATTTAAGTTTTTCTTTTACAAATTTTTATTACGATGATTTTTATTTCTTATATTATTGAAGTGCAATTGTCTGAATTAGTCGTTTCTTAACATGGGTGCCAACTCTAAGGGGCCTTAACCTGTTCAACCCGCAATAATATTTTAAGTGGTGTTGGGCCCCTAAAAGTTAAAGATTAAAAATAATTTTTAACCTTCAACTTTGGGGGCCCGGCACCACTTAAAATATTATTGGGTGACTGAACAGGTTCAGGCCCCTTAAAGTTGGCATCCATGTTTCTTGATTTCCTTCAATTGCTTCAGTTAAACTAATTTCTATTACAGTAGAACCCTTCTAATCCGTCACTTTTGGGACTGGGGGTATGGTCGGAACGCAAAAAAGGCCGGATTATCAGAAATGAGTAAAATAAACAATCTTTTCCTTTGTCTAGTCTTTGTAGCACTGCTAATTTTTCATTTAATGAAAGAGTAACGTGTTTACGTTTCACTCCTGACATGAATGAATTTTATTCTCATTTTATAAATAGGATGAATTTTATAGTTCATATAATAAAAAAAAATGATAGCTTCTTATATGCACGAAATTTATGTGCCAAGCATGTACAGTACTGTACAGTTCAAATGCAATTAATTGTAAGCTAATTTAAATATATAGCTTTTAATCAATAAAGATGCTTATTCATATCCATCAAATTCTCGCATCTCATACAAAGTAATCAACGAATCATTCTGAATATTAGAAAACATACAAACACAGTGACTTTCTGATCACTCTGTATTCATCAAAAACTATATACAGTAGTCTGATCTGAATATTACATGATATATAATAGTACAAATAAATTAATTAACTTTCCATTTAATAAGCAGTTATACTGAATCAAATATACTTATATACAAGGTCTGAGAAAGGAGATATGAGAAACAGGCAATTTACAAATGAATTTTTAAAATTATTTTATTCCCGGTTCCATGCCAAATGCCTTGTTATTTCGTATAAAATCTATAAAACTCAATTAACATTTACATAAAAGTCCTAAGTAAAGGCCAAAGTCCACCCAAACAAATCCTAAATCCATATACATAAGCAGACCCATATAAAGAAAAACTTTATATGGGCCAGATTATATTTAAGTATCATTTAATTTTATTTAATTTATTTTAATTTTAATTAAATTTTATACAAGATAAATTAATTTATTTTTAGGAATGGTAACGCAATTAATTTTAATAAAATCAGCGCCAAAAATAAAGAAACAATCTATAGGTCCAGACACGGAATTTATCTATGAACATATGTAAATGAATATGCAAATTTTACATTCTGTTGAATGCCAAATATTAAACTTAACATATTATTAAATTATTATTATTAGTTAGCTAGATCCTTTCTTAAAATCTACCGAATAATATTATAATTAATTTTATTTTAATGTATTACATTACATAAATATTCATTATATCTAAAGTAAATATTATATATTTACATTAGATAAAATATAGCTGTATATATAATATCCTCGTATGAATTCTTAAAGAAGTCTCCAAAAATTTTAAAAAAGTAATATTAAAACATTGGAATAAGTAATAAAAATATTATTTTTACAATGGTTAACTTACTTCTGGGTCACTGTATATATAAACGTAATTAATTTTAAACATTTAAGTTTTTCTTTTACAAATTTTTATTACGATGATTTTTATTTCTTATATTATTGAAGTGCAATTGTCTGAATTAGTCGTTTCTTAACATGGGTGCCAACTCTAAGGGGCCTTAACCTGTTCAACCCGCAATAATATTTTAAGTGGTGTTGGGCCCCTAAAAGTTAAAGATTAAAAATAATTTTTAACCTTCAACTTTGGGGGCCCGGCACCACTTAAAATATTATTGGGTGACTGAACAGGTTCAGGCCCCTTAAAGTTGGCATCCATGTTTCTTGATTTCCTTCAATTGCTTCAGTTAAACTAATTTCTATTACAGTAGAACCCTTCTAATCCGTCACTTTTGGGACTGGGGGTATGGTCGGAACGCAAAAAAGGCCGGATTATCAGAAATGAGTAAAATAAACAATCTTTTCCTTTGTCTAGTCTTTGTAGCACTGCTAATTTTTCATTTAATGAAAGAGTAACGTGTTTACGTTTCACTCCTGACATGTTGAAAACACACACAAAACTGTATATGTACACACAATGTAAAACATATACTGTAACGAACACAGAAAAACGCCACGGACGGTGAGTCACCGACGAGTCGGGACAAGTTTCTCGACTCCGACCACGGTCGGATTAACCGGAGTGACGGACTAGCCGAGGGCGGACTAGAGGGTTTCTACTGTACTCAATTTGTTTTTTTTTTTTTTTTAATTCAAATATAATTCTATCGTTAATTAATCCCATTCTAATTATAATATGGATTTTGAATTAATGACAATTTCAGACATAAGCGACTTAGGCTTTTGTCTAGGGCCCCACACTTTTTGGGGGCCTCAGGCACGCAGGCGAGTGTATCTTAGAATTTTTCTTTTCGTAACTTACATCTTTTATGCAATTTTTAATTATTATTAATTGTGTAATGGTTACAATCGTACACATTTTCATACACGATATAATGAACTTATTGCGTAAAGTCTAAACTGATTTACTTTTCCAGATGTATTATATTTCATACAAGAATCATATAAAATAGTATATTGTATTTTAAACTTCTTAAATCTTAAATACCAATGATTAATACTGGTTTTATCTTGGTTGCTCGAAGCACAGTTACCGTGCAAAATGGAGAAAGGAAGACGTCACGCCTGATTATAAGCATGGAAAATCCAAGGAGCAATTTCCCCATCAATCATTGAAATAAACTCACCCGAAAATGAGTTTGCGCCGTAGAATATATTTCAAGCAAATAATGGAGAAGTTAACAACAAAAAAGATAAGAATTTTTAAGAGAAATCTTAAATATAAATATCTCAATTTACTTGAAAATTGATTCAAGTAAATTGAGATATTTATATATCTCTCTCTTATATTTATATATTATGATATAAAATTCGAAGAGAGGAATTTGATATCTTATTTAGAAAAAATATATCTTTGCTACTTTTTGTTCCTGATATTGCTGACATTGATGTTATCTAACCATATTCTGTATTTCATAAAGATGAGTTCAGGATACAACCTATCAGTTCCAGCATTATTTTCATAGATTCGGTTTAGACTTTCTCTAAGTTTTCTTATTTATCTTGTAAATAAATCTTACTTTTTACATATTTTTTAAAGTTATATGTACAGTGAAACCGGTATCAAATGTTTCTCCCTGTTTGGCAGGTTTCCGTTTTGAACAGGTTTTTTAAATACAGAAAATCGCTGCGTTTCCATGAATTTTTCTCGTTTAGGTACATTTGCAGTTTCGTTCACGTTCCGTCTTGGACAGGTTTTACTGTGTATATACGTGTATATGTTTCTTTATTTATTTCTTGATTATTTTTCATAAAATTGGAAAAAAATTATAAATTTTGATAATTTATTGTCGTAGCAATTAATTTAAATAAATAAATATAAAATCTTAATATATTATTACAGATTTTTGTAAAGATAATGGCAAACAAAAAGACATTTTTATTACTAAATTCTTGACTTCTTATATATAATGTATGAGAATTATGTAGAAAAATCATTTGACAAGCTTCAATACACTTCTTATAGCTTTGTTTTGCTTAATATTAATGTAATATTAAGCAGAAAAAGAATTATAAGAAGAATATTGAAGCTCGTAAAGTAACTTCCGTACATAATTTTGATTTTCTATAATATATAATTAAGTGTCCTTCCATATAATAATGATTTTAAATAATGGAATATAAGTGAGTTGTCCTTACCTTCCTGCAATATTTTTACTTTAAATTATTAACATTAAACAAGTAAATAATAATTTTTAGTAGGTTTTTTAGTGTTAAGAAATAATATATTCAAGAAAAGCGCTTAAAATTATTTTTCGATGAAGCGCAATATAATTATAATTTACTAATATATAGTAAACCTGTGTAAACTGGAATCTCACGGTATAGAATATTTTTACGGTTTCGCAGGTTTCCGTTTTGAACAGGTTTTACAGTATATGCCTATAAATAGGCATATACTGTAAAACCTGTTCAAAACGTTTTGTTCAAAATGGAAACCTGCCAAACCGGAAAAAATTCAATATAGTAGGGTTTACACAGGTTTCACTGTATATAAAGTTATAAGATTATATATAATATACAAAATTATATAATTATTATAAGGTGTTAATATATTATTTAAATTTAATTTCTTATAATTATAGTCCTATAAAATTATGAAAATAATAGTTTTATTTTATATTATTTACAGACAATGTACTATAAAAATGTAATTTCAATTCAGTCTTCATTCACAAAAAAATTCGATTATAAAAATAATTATTTAAATATTTCTATTGTTTTCTTCTATTATTTGAATATAAGAAAAAATAAATAAATAAATTACAGGAATAAAGCAAAATATAATTAAAAGATTCTTTGCTCTTTCAAGCATTAATAATGATTTTCAAAACATTAATTTCTATCAATCTTATGTTTATTCATTCGAAAAAGGTCATTCTGGCTCGCTGATCTTAAAAATCATTAGTTTCTATATTTTTGTACATTCAATTTTAATGTGTACATTAATTAAGTATCCACAAATAAGAAAGTTTGAGAAATTCAACAAGAGTTAAATATCAAAATTATTGTAAAAATTAAAAATTTAAGAAAGTATATTATCATTTAGTTATATTTTTCTTGCTTTTAATGTTATATATTCAATATATTCATTTATTAAATCGCTAGTGAGAGACTTTAATAATTTAATATAAAATGTCTTAAATCTTATTTAGCTAAATACTTATTTTCGTTATCGGGTAGACAACCAGACGAACCGTGAATATAAAATGTTAGCTTTTCAGAATATTGAAGAACGTTTAATTGGAAGCAAACTTCGAAAGAATTTTCAATTACAATCTTCAAAAATTATTTTCTGAGAAATCTTTCCTACTATACAGGCAGGCTAATTAATTACTAATTAAAGGCAAATTTTTATTTTTTTATCTTTCGAATGACACTACTAAAACTAAATTGAAAAATTGTGAATTGAAGCAAGCACTCGAACAGATGACCAAACAGATTTCAAAAAAAAGAGAAAGAATGAAAAAAATAAGAAAAAACTGGAGGCTATGTGATGTGTGTGCAGATGATTTCCGGGAAGACTAGGAATACCACTGGGACATATCACGTGATAAGGGAAATGATTGGATTGCGTGAAAGGTAGCGAGAATGAATCAATTCTATCAAAGTCAACGTCTCTAGTTCACAGACGGAGTTTTAAAACAATTAGTATCCGTCCAGTGTTTCCATTCGATGATCGAGGCTACTGGGTACTACTAACGTTACTGCCTTCGATACAGCAGGAAATGGAAAATTTGCGTGATTCTTTTGTATGACCGGAATAAGTTGATTCACTGATATGCAAAATCATCGACGTGCAGTTTACAGGCCTATTATTATTATTATTTTATATAAATATATTATTTGTTGATTTTTCAATTTGAATTTAAAATTTTTGATTAAAAACATATTTTCTTCTTATCGTTAATAACAGATTTATAGTTTGATAGATGAGCGTATATATTTTTTGCATTATTGGTTACATACATAATTTAGCAGCTAAAAATGTACAGTAAATTATTAGTTGATAAGCCATGCTTATGATATTCGAGATTAAATGTTCTTATGATAAAGTATAAGAATTTTTCAATGTAACCAACTAAAAGATAAACTGAAACTTGCAAAGAAGAGACCAAATAAACCATTCTGTATGTGCTATCTTTTATCTCGGTTGGTGGNCTTAAATATACAATTTTCTTCTATCTTATAATTATATATAATAATTAATTTAAAAATAAATTATGCATTTATATTAACTAAATTCAAAATAAAATTTATAATAAAAGGAAATATTTTATAATTAAATTTTGATGTTATAAAAATTGCTTATGTATGCACTGTACTGTACTGTACGCCTTTAGTAATTTATCTGTGCGGTTGACTGTCCTAAAAATTTTTTGGAAACTAATTTCAAGGTTTATGTTGTCTCCTTCTACTTATTTAATGTTATAAGTGAAATTTATAACATGAAAATTCCTCATTATTAATTTTTTATATTAATTTATATTATATCAACATTCCTAACTAAAAATTATAACACTCTCTTATTATAATTTTTATAATTAGCTAACGATAAAAATGATGCCGAAGTTTAATAATTTATTGCCGATTATTTTAAGATTTTATAAAATAAATTTCCATGTAAAATAGATAATAAACAATTAAAAGTAGACAAATTATTATAACAGATTGAAATAAATTTTAATTTTGATAAAATAATCCTTTTTTTTATGAATTTTGATGATCAATTTAATTCCAAATGAAGGAAAGCATGATTGAAGTTAATTATTATTTATTTTATAATTTTTAAAGCATTTTTCTTCTTATTTTATTAAAAATTAGATTATTATGCAAGTAAATTATTAGAAAATAAAAATAAAAAATTATTTATAACTATGTTTTTAAGATCTGTACGATTGTTTGTCCTCGAGATTTCTTAGAAATTAATTTTAAAAGGACGTTGTTTAAGGACTCAGGCTCCTTACTTGTTATAAATGAAAACATTTATTATTATTAGGCTATATTATCTGCAACATTTTTAACTAAAACTTATAATAAAATAACTATAATTATAATTATCGTACGAACAATATGAAGAGGTTTAATTAAATATAATTATTTTAAATGTAAATATTTAAAAATCATAACTTCATATACAATTTTTTATGTAAAAATGAATGTAAATATAGACATAAAATAAATAGCGAATCCAATTAATTACATAATTAAATTATGTATTTTATAAAAAAGAAGATAAAACTTTACAGATTTAAACGATAAAGCTTGTAAAGCTATAAAATATGGATAATTATGAATTTGACAAAAAGATTGTAATACAATAAGAGATAAACAAACACGAAAACATTTAGTCCGACGTCAAAATCAAAGTAGAATTTAGCGTGTATCGAAAAGAAATCACGCAAATTTAATAATAAGCTAAAAGAATAAAATCCTAGATACAGGTGTGACTATCACATTTACTTCAACATTAATCATCACCTGGTCTATTGGTTTCTGCCATACTTCAAATCATACATATATATAATACGATACGAAAGAACCATTAAAGTGACGTCAAATCAATTAATTTATTTTCTTCTGTCAGATCGTTTCCTGGAGTAGACCTATATAAAAATTTGGAACCATTAGAAGACGTCCTTACAGCATCCAAAAAAAGTATCAATTGTATACTGGTGGATTTTAATCAATATTTTTCATTAATCTTATCACATGCGATTAGTCGGTTATCGAAGGTGGTAGAGAACCAAAAGAAGTGGTCCTTCACGCCCTTTAGCCTGACCTTCGTTTCACTTATGAGGCTATTTTACCGCCGGTGACCAAATGATAAATGACTGGTTTAAGTTAACGACGTGACCACCAAGAAACATAAGCTAATGAAACTGGTAGATGGTTTTCCTACAACAAAATAGTCTGTCGATAATGGTCTACACAGTATATTCTTACTACTAATTGATCCCTTGTTCTTTTATTTTTTATTTTTTTCATATTTTTCTTTAGCTAAAATTGATTTTCTGTTTGCAAACTAGGCTAAGAGTACACAGTACATAGCTCAAGTTAAGCTTTCATTACTTTTTTCTAAATGGGAGAAAAATGAATAAGTTGTAGTAATCTTACAAGTTCCTTTAAGCTGCCTTAAAACATATTGGGAGAATATATTAAGTATGATGGGTCAACACGCCCTGTAACGTCGATGTCACCCAATGACATGTCAATCAACAAGCAGGAGCAGAATATAGGCTATTTAGAATCTAGTCACGTACTTACGGACATTTGTTCAACCTTCCGTCATGCAATATCCCGTGTATCAGCTGCTTCTAACATCCAATGGACGATTTCTAGTCAGAAAAACAATCAAGTGGCTTATTTTATATTATCGTGTAAGGTGATACCAGATGTAATTCCTCACGAAATTAAATCTAGATGAAGTAATAAAGTATTACATATTATATCATAGAGTACTAAATAATGGGTTTCTCACAGTTATAACTGTATAATAAAGCATCATTTTAAATAAATTAATTTTAAAAAATAATAAGCCCTTAAATATACAATTTTCTTCAAGATACAACTTTCTAAATGCATATAAAAATGAATCATATATAAGTGATAATTTATTCATTTTTGCATATGGAATATTGAGTAATAATGGCTTTAACTTATGTAAAGAATATTTAATAAAAATAATTTATGATAATATATTTAAATAATTTTTAAAACTCTACAAACTGTTAAGTTTTGTTAATATTTACAAAAATTATGCACTACACCTGGATTTGAAAAATATAAGAAAACTGGTTTAATTTCTTAAAAAATAAAGATTTAAGATAAGAATTTGAATAAATATAAGAATAATATTCGAATATTTTTTTATAAATTAAAATGAAATTCTTCCGATTTATGCGCTTGGAGCATCTTAAGTTAGATATGATATCTACAAAATGAACTAATTATGTGATACATATCAATAGATTAAACAGTATTTTATTTATAAATAGGCATTTTACTATAATATATTTATAAATAAATCAATGTAATATAATTAATACATACAGTGGTACCTCAGGATACGAAATTAATTCGTTCCGAAACTGAGATCGTATCATGAAAATGTCGTAAGGTGGATCATCTTTTCCCATACGATTACATGTAAAACCAAATAATTCGTTCCAACGCGAAAAACATACTCAAATTAAAGCCAAGTAATACATTTAAAAAAATAACTGTAGTAAGAAAAACAAATGAAAAATGCGAACTAATGTAACGTCGTATGGTGAGTTTTTGTTCGTATCGTGGAGCAAAAATATGTTCGAATTTCATGTCGTATCCTGAAAATTTCGTATGCTGGGGCGTTCGTAACCTGAGGTATTACTGTATATTATTATACTGTAATTTCATATATTAATTAAAATATATACTGTATATATTTTAAAGTCCATTCTCAAAAATTAAATAGTAAATTTATGTATTGAAACTAATTAGCTTTCATAATTTGAGTTTATTATAAATTCAATTTTTTTAAGGAGCATATAATTAGATTTTAAAAGAGAGAGAGAAAGCAAAATAATAATTATAATTGCAATTTAAACCAATAAAAGATGTAAAGATAGAGAGAGTGAAGAGGAGCAAGTGCTTTCTGCCTTTTTAGCAAGTCTACACGAACAAAGTAAATCAGTCAGGAGTAGTAGTCAAGCGTGTCGACTAACAGACTTCATCTGACATTATATCAGATAAAAGTTTAGCAGTATACTTCAAAAGTTGACATACATGACATGAGAAATTAGTCAAGTTGTCCGTATTCTGATGGCTTCGACAAAATAGCCTAATTAACTACAAAAATCTTACTAGATTTATATACGTATCTTTATAATTTTAATCATTTTTTTCTTCTTTTTTATTTATTACTTTTATTAAAATTATAAGGATAATTCCCGAATAACAGTTTCTTTTATTTCTCTATCGCAGATTCTCTGTTGTTAATATTTAGGTGAGTATACGAGTTTCGCAAAATTTTACTTATCTGCGCTACGTAATACTAAGTAGCATATTCTTAATACGTAAAGTTAAGAAAGTGGTGTTGTATGTCGTGTTATACAAAAATGTTATATGATTGTGCTACAGTACAGTGAGGTATTGTAACTATAACACGCTATGATGATACATCATGACTGCATTATGTGCTACAACTACTGTATGATACGTTATGACAATGTCATGATTATGATACAATTTAATTATGTGCTTTAATTATAATTTATTATAACTAAGATATACTATGATAATGTACTATGATTATTATTATGTTGGGTTTAGTGAGTTACTCGGTTGACACCGGTGGCTATGTACTATGCCGGACCAGAGTCAAGGCATAGCAACCAAAACAAAACTAAAATTAAATATGTGTGTCAGTGTCAGTGCCTGTATTCAGGAATTTCCTAACATTATTATTATTATTATTATTATTAGGGTCATTGCTAGCTTATATGGGCACCCTTTTGCTCCTTAGCTTGGTTTTGCCCCATTTTTGAATAAATGAAAAAGCAGCTTTAAGTATTTTACTTTTTGTTAGTAAAAGTAACATTAGTTTATATACTATATAACGTAATATTTTATGTTATGTTATGACAATGAAGATCTACAGAATAGCATAGTTTAAATTCGACTACACTAATAATGTACAGTACCATTAAAAATAAATTATTAAATTTTTAAGTAAATTTCTAATTAATATTTAAAATATATATTTATATTCTATAAGCCCTGTTTTTAAAATGGACTTAAGAATGTTCTATAGACTACTGTTATTACAACATAAATTACTTTTTAAACGAAGTATTGCTTAAATTTTATAAATTACATTTAAATAAACATAAATACATTTTTAAATCTGAAAGGTAACTTTAATCTTTATATTTAATCTAAAGTATTTTTTATGCAAATTTATTCAAAATTAGAAGTAAACCATTGGATAAACTAACAGGAGGAGATGTTAATCAATATTCTCAAATTGCATTTGATTGGATGGAAGATAACTAATGAAGTTGCGAGTAATGCAAACACACAAAACACTCGAATAGTATCGATCTGTTTAAAATGACTTTTTCAAAAAATAAACAGAGATTAATTAACGAAAACAAATTAATTACGTCAAACACAGAAATTAATAATTATTTTTTTTCCTTCTAGATAATCTATCAATAAAATAAACTTTCTTTCCGGCAGAAATTTCGTATAATTAGTTTGCTTAGTAACGCCCCCGTAACTCTCAATTTTCACTGTTTGCCTATGCTAATTTTCGATTTATTCATCAAAATTATAATAATAATAAGCTTAAATAAATACCTAATTTATCAATTTTAACAAAAATTATTTAAAAAATTCTCATCTTTATACAGTCAAATTCACTGTACAGTATTGCTGTTGAGGAATAAAAGTCAGAGGCATAGAAAGGGACAAGAGAAAGGGTCTACACGAAATAAAGAAGACTGTGGCATTCAGCCAGAGGTTACAAATCAACCAACGTTCGACTAGTCGAATGTTACAAGGTCAAGTTTTGGGTGTCTCCTTACCGACAGCAACAATTTTGTCATATATCAATGTCATGTTGGTTTCTCCAAGGATTGCCGTAAGCCAGCTAGATAACTATTGTAGAACTTCGTGTGCAATTTGCATGGGGAAGGAAAATTTAACCCCAGGCTTTCTTTACAAAATATCTAAAACTTGTTTGATAACTGAATATATATTTTGATTGTACAGTTTCTATTTAATTTGTTATTTCATGTAAATGCTATAGGCATGGTTTATTTGTTTTTTAACTAAAGTTTATTTCGATGTATTATGAATTTATTATAAATAAATAAGTAACAAACTCTAAATTTTGGCTACAAATAAGCTTTTTAAGACGTGGGCCTATAGTTTTCTTATGATTAAATCCATTCTGTTAAGATTTTAATCAATAAATGTAAATTTCTCTTCTTAATATTATTTATTTGAATTTAAAAATAATAAAAGTATAAATTAATTTTTAAATTATTTTATTGTAACTAAAAACAAAATTGAATAAAATGACCTTTATATAATAAAAAATATTCATATTTAACATTTATAATTTATTTTACTTTAAGTAAAATATAATTTATTCTCTCGAGGTTCATTTATATAGCATTTTTTTTCTAAATATTACATTCAGAAAACTTGCATAATAGTTAAATATATAGGCTATAGGCGTAGGCTAAAGGATACGTATACTTAATATTTTACGATAATTTACCAAGGAACTCCACCCTGTTTGAATGAGATTTATTCATTGTACGTTTTTCCTCCCTTCATTTATCATAAATTTTATGAAATATAATTATTCTTAAATCGATTTTATATATAAATTTTTTACGTATTAAAATTTTATAAATAAATAAATATATATAGGCTATATATTAACTATGTCTATGTCATATTAAATTCCTAAAATTAATTTCTTATATATTTTAGTCTGTATAAGTGGAATAACGTTCAAAAATTCACACAAAAATGTGATAAAATTTTTATTTATTGTTTTTAATAGCTACTTTTACACACGCAAAAATAATCTTTATTTTATATTTTTAAAATTATTTTAAAGTAGAAACCTAGCTTATGGAAAGAAAAATTAATTCTAAAACCTCTGACACTAACGTTAACATATAGCGATATATGGCATGTATGTTTAAATTTCCATTAAATTCGCAAACTTTACTTAATTATAATGTCTCGGAATTCTTATAATTTAATTAAAATTCGAATTATTAATCGTGATAGGGAATAATTCACAATACAGGTTAATTACATAAACTTAAATTAATCGATCAAAAAAAATTTGTTGTTACAGTTTAAATATTATGTCACCTCTATTTGGGTTATTTAATTTGGCCAAAAATTTACATAATGAAGTTGGAATAACTTTAAAACTCTTTGTATAGAAATACAGGACAGTAAATTAGCTGAGAAATTCTGTTACACTTTCTTCGGAGATACTGAAGATTTTGCACTCATAACACATGGAAATTAGATCTGTAATCATGGCGTAGATCTTTGTATAACAAAAACTCAGGATTTTAATAATTTAATCTCATAAATTTTGTATATAAAGATTCATTTTGATGTACTGTACAGGAAACGATAAGAAAGAACTTATTTTAAATATATCCCGAAAGAAAGATGCAATAAATTCATAATGTTAATTCTTTAACTTATACTGGCGATTTTATAATTTAAATACTTCATTTATATTTGTATAATAAAAAGATTAATTGGCAAATTAAAGAAAATTTATTGTTTTATTCTATGGCTAACAAATGCATTAAACTTAAATATAAAATAAATCGGTTGTTCTACTTGCAGAATTATGAACTTTAATATATTTATAAGGAAGGGACATTGTGTTGTACAGTACAGTAAAATTAATATAAACTAATTCAATGTATTATTTTGTACATTTATTTTTCTTTATTTTTTTGAATGAAAATATTTTGATTTAATTAAATACTTTTTAAACGAAGTATTGCTTAAATTTTATAAATTACATTTAAATAAACATAAATACATTTTTAAATCTGAAAGGTAACTTTAATCTTTATATTTAATCTAAAGTATTTTTTATGCAAATTTATTCAAAATTAGAAGTAAACCATTGGATAAACTAACAGGAGGAGATGTTAATCAATATTCTCAAATTGCATTTGATTGGATGGAAGATAACTAATGAAGTTGCGAGTAATGCAAACACACAAAACACTCGAATAGTATCGATCTGTTTAAAATGACTTTTTCAAAAAATAAACAGAGATTAATTAACGAAAACAAATTAATTACGTCAAACACAGAAATTAATAATTATTTTTTTTCCTTCTAGATAATCTATCAATAAAATAAACTTTCTTTCCGGCAGAAATTTCGTATAATTAGTTTGCTTAGTAACGCCCCCGTAACTCTCAATTTTCACTGTTTGCCTATGCTAATTTTCGATTTATTCATCAAAATTATAATAATAATAAGCTTAAATAAATACCTAATTTATCAATTTTAACAAAAATTATTTAAAAAATTCTCATCTTTATACAGTCAAATTCACTGTACAGTATTGCTGTTGAGGAATAAAAGTCAGAGGCATAGAAAGGGACAAGAGAAAGGGTCTACACGAAATAAAGAAGACTGTGGCATTCAGCCAGAGGTTACAAATCAACCAACGTTCGACTAGTCGAATGTTACAAGGTCAAGTTTTGGGTGTCTCCTTACCGACAGCAACAATTTTGTCATATATCAATGTCATGTTGGTTTCTCCAAGGATTGCCGTAAGCCAGCTAGATAACTATTGTAGAACTTCGTGTGCAATTTGCATGGGGAAGGAAAATTTAACCCCAGGCTTTCTTTACAAAATATCTAAAACTTGTTTGATAACTGAATATATATTTTGATTGTACAGTTTCTATTTAATTTGTTATTTCATGTAAATGCTATAGGCATGGTTTATTTGTTTTTTAACTAAAGTTTATTTCGATGTATTATGAATTTATTATAAATAAATAAGTAACAAACTCTAAATTTTGGCTACAAATAAGCTTTTTAAGACGTGGGCCTATAGTTTTCTTATGATTAAATCCATTCTGTTAAGATTTTAATCAATAAATGTAAATNAAATCTATAACAAAAAGAATTATAATTTAAGTTTATAATAATGATTATACACTAATTTCAATGACCATAAAATTCTATGTAATTGTTCTTATTACTTTCTTTTCTTAAAGTTAAACGTGCAACACACCTTTAAGATATTTCTCTACAAGTTAAATGTATACATTAAAAAAAATTCTATTCCTTTCAGGCATAATTTAATTCCCCATTATTGGATTTTTGTCCACTTATGGAAGCCACAAAATTACTTCCTTACATTAGTAGGTTGCACTGTTTAAATGGATATTCTATAAAAGGTCACAAACTTATTATTATTATTTTTTTGCTCTATTCTTTCGAATTTAACACCTTCGCATTATATTGTATCATCATAAAATTTTCATTATTGTTATTTTTTAGTAAATAACCTTCAATTTAATGGAGTATAATCTATAATTATGTTTTGTTAACGATAACTTTCTATAGATCAATAAATTATTCGAATTGTAAATGAATTTATGGCTCTGGCTTAAATTATTATTTAAAATTAACTAAATGATAAAATTTCTTATAGTTTATAAACGATTCATTAAGTGTTTACAGTATATAACAATACAAAGTCCTCGTGTAACTTTGAACTTTAATAACTTTGTTTGTACGTGACAGAAATATACTGTAAATAATGTATAAAAGTTCTGAAGATTTTATTTATATGTTGTAAATATTTGTTGAATTAATTTTTATTTTCAAATTCTTTAATCGATTTACAATGCCAACAATAGAAGAGAAGGTTAACTGTGTATTATGGCTTATACCAGTGTTTCTCAACCACTAACGAATCGTCGCCCCTGTCAACGTAGTGTCGCCCCTTCAATAAAACCGTTTCGTAGTATCGCCTCCTTCACTTCAAAATTGCCGAGGGCCAAGGCTAACGCCAAATTCTTACTGCATTGAATAGACTGGTGACTAGTATAATGTTATTTGTTTAATTATTATACGATATAACGAATAAAATATCTAGTTATTCTTAATATAATGTTTATTAAATCGCCCAGAAAATTGTTTTTCGCCCCCAAAATATAAATTGTTACTAATCGCCCCTTCAACATGGAAAAACGCCCACATGGGGGCGATATCGCCCCCCCGTTGAGAAACACTGGCTTATATTATAGAACTGAAGGTTATAAGTGTATGTGCAGTAAAAATTTAAGAAGCAAGAATTTATATGACGTTTACTATGTGTTTTTATAATGTGTGTGACCGAAGTTATTAAAGTTCAGACTCTGTTTTACAGTAGAGCATCGATTATCCGACCACCCGATTAACCGTCACATCGGTTAACCGACCGTTCTAGTCGGCAAATTTCAAATGTCCACTGGTGATATGGCATTACAATATTTGGCTATGTCTTGGCTACTTTAATATTATTTTTGTTAAATTTTTGCGTGTTTTAGCTGGCATCAACGGCTCGACCATCGAAGGGAGGCCAATATTTAAACGAGACTTAATTTTCTAATTATGAGTGGTTGTTTGTTTCGTGAGCAATAAAACAATTTAAAAATAATTTTTAACGATACAATAGCGACGATTATTATTTTAAAAAAAATTGTTAGGCTAAACATCGATGAAAATTCAAAGCGAAGTTGGTTAATAGCGATATACTAATAAACTAATTACATGGGATATACTAATATCCTAATATAGTCTACTAATAATGTATCTTTTCCCTTCTTTTCGGTTATCCGATTTTTTCAGTTATCCGACCAACCTGAGTCCCCGATTGAGTCGGATAATCGATGCTCTACTGTAGATGTGTCGTGATCATGGAAGATCCTTGAAGGGACCAAGCACATCTTCACCTCGTTAGAACAGAATAAGACTCATAACTTTGTATTTGGCACGAAAAATCCTCATATTTTTACCAAATTTCACTGCACTCACTTAGCCTGTAGATCCATAATCACATTTATCGTCGGACCATTCTTCTTTAAATAAGCTTGTTCCAATTTCCTCTATGATGATGTCCAAAAGATGTCAGAGAGATTCTGACGTACAGTACAGTTCTGTCGAACAATTCTGTCGTACCCCAACTGCGACAGCATCTAAAGTCAATCACTTTCATGTAAGGTCAATCACCTCTACATATCAGGCATTTTGTACAGTAGTTTCTGCAAAATGTTACTGATAACAGAGTAATAAATGGTGTGTTAATCTGTGTGATTTTTGATTGTGGGGACACAAAAAAGTGTAGTTTATAGAGGACACGTTGAAATTTTAACAGCTTTAAAAGACAATACCATGTTGCACACGAGAAACATCACAGAGGATCAATTACGGGTCGGCCGTTGAACACACTGTTCGTCACTTTCGGGATTTACACTGTCAGAATGATGATTCCATTGAACAGTACCTTCTGCATTGTTAAACTATCTATAGTCCGAGTGTCTTATACAAATAAAATGTTTGTTGCTTGCAGTGCTAAAAGTGCCACAGTGGTGAGTTTTACTATTAATATTTTTACTTGAAAAGTTACTATACTAGATTTTTTGCATTTAGATTGTTAAATATTTTTCTATACGGCGTTGAATAAAAGTACTTTAATTATGAACACCCAATATAACGATGTCTGAAGTGCGATATAAAGACAATTCTAGAGTCTTCAGAGAACACTTAGAAGTAATAAGTATAGTAGTGTAGATTAATGAATTCGAACCAGGGACACTTGGAGACGTGCCCTCTCCTTTTCGTCTCGATTGCCCTTTTCCTAATCCCCAAGACGGACCCGAATAATAGAAAATTCGTGACTTGTAGCATATTCTGTAAATATAAAAAAATCTAATGAACGACATTTGTCTAATGGCCCATGCAATTTCGTCGCATGTTGACCAAAATTCCATTCCTTGTTTTCAAGGCCAAGTTAACACCGAGTGCAACCAGGGGACCGCTGATTCGACGTTGAATCATATGGTTTGAAGCTCCTTGCATCCTTACGATGCTCTTTTTCATAGCTTGTGTCCCCTTTTTCACTCTGCGGGCGCCGCTGACTCGAACGTATGATTAAAATTCAGATGGAAGAATAACAGATAAGAATAAAAGAAAATTATGCATTTAACTGGTATTCTCATTTAACAAACGTTCATATTCTAGACGGAAATAAACACCGGGTAGAAACGAATGATTTAGATCCAAATTACAATTTAAAAACACGTATAACTGTGACTGGACATCCGATAAAAGAAATTATTTCTTTCTATTGGTAAGTACTGTACAGTACAATAAAATATTAATACTGAGTGAATGAATGTGTTTAGAACGAAAAAATTCTATTTCACACATAAATAATCGTCTTAATTTTAATTATATTAATATTTGAAAATTATAATATATAATATTATTAATAATTTTATTAGGAAATTTTTCTTACTATCAACAAAAAAGCCATTGTTTTTTAAAGATTAATCAGTTTGATTAATATCTTTAAACATAAAAGCAATTCCGTCCTTAATTGTTGCTTATTATCTATCTTCTCTAAGCAAGAACAATTACATACTTTATCTATATAGATCGTAATATCCAAGGACAGTGTCAAAAGTATATTCAACCCATTTAGTTCAGCTAAAAGTAAAAGTTATTTTCTTTTCTTTTTAATACATCATCCATGCGAGAAGATAGTCTGGGTCATTTATAGTTCAAATGATTTCGAATTTCTTAATATTTCTTGGAAAAAAGTAACAATAACGCTTCATTATTGAATGTCGCGCAGTGTCCCATAGCTTAAATTTAATTTTTAATGCTTAATTTATGTTTAAATCTTCAAAAAATTCTTTTCTTACATTTCTTAAGATTGTAGCTTATGCTAAAAGTATTAGCTTAATCTATATTAATTTTAATTATATTACAATTAATTACAAATAATATTTAAGAAACCGTGTTAAAACCAAAAAAAGTACATTGTTAATTTCCACGATGATGATAATTTATTGAATTAAACGATTACGAAATGCTTACAACCTTAATCGTTTAACTATAACTGATGTAAACTAACGTATCATTTAGTAAACTGAATCAAAAATAGATATTTTCAACAAAAAGCAGCAAATTTAAGCACTTATAAAAAATATTCATAAATTTGGTTATCACTATACAAAAATACATTAAATAATAATATAAATCTCTTCATAGATTACCTAAAATTTATTGTCTATGCAATAATAACTTAAATACAATCTTAACACGTGATTAAATGAAAGAAATATTAATTTAAAAAAGTATAATTTAAATGAATCACTTAAAACACTGTACTAAACGAATTTCTTTTTTAGATTTCGAATAATTTAAGCAGTAATTTATTCGTAAAAAATAGTTATAGCACAGCACTTAACCTCGGAGGTTAACGCCTAGCAGAATTATGTTACTAAAGGTAAAAATTGATTGTATCGTTAGAATTCTTCACTTTAATCTTTAAAGAATCACGATTTGCCAAACATTTGCATCTCTCGCTAACTGTAAAATGTTCCTCTTTAAGATTTATAGATAGGGTGTGGTTATTGGTATCTTTCTAGTTGTAGTAACCCTGCAATTACATAGAAGAGGGTGATAAATCGCCGAATTTAGCCACAGGCTTCCTATTTTCAGTTTCGAATCTTGTAACATAACATTGTAACATTCTAAATAACAGATGCATACAAATGTATTTATTCAAGTCAGCAAATGTATGATGATCGTCATCATGATATATAATGATATAAGCTATAATTTCTACTTTTTTTTTACGTTACAAGTAACAAATGCGATGCTTTGAATTCGAAATGTATATAAAATAATTATTGATTTAATAATTTTTTTTAAATTATAATAAACNTAAATTAAATTAAAGAAATAATACGCTAATAAAAGATAAGATTTAGATGATTTTTAAATTTAAAATGAAAAAATTAAATCCGTTCTTCACTGAAGCAAAGAACGAATCATCACTTCCGTAGCAAACGCCTTGAGGTTGTTAAACGAAGCCATTACGACTAATGACAACTAACTATAGCCTTGTGTTGTTTCTTAACAACAGACCGCAATCCCAATTGACGACGCCATATCAATTGAAATTACTCTTTCATGTTCCTTTGTAAAAGAAAAGTTACTTCGCTTGAAATTTGTTCAGTAGTCAGTCATTACAGAAGGCATTGACTCCACCTCTTTGGATTCTATAACAGCTGCATTTTATATGTATCAAAAACTATTCTTTTATACTTATTTCTTTGATTTTTGCTTACTGATTATATTCTTTAACCTTCCCATTTCCTATGCCATTTTATTTATTTATTTTTTTAAAGATTTCATTGCTTGATAAAAATTCCCTTTACAGTATTCTTTAATTTTCATGTCTTATGATAGCTCTATTTTAAGAATTATTTGTTTTTTCAAATGGTCGCCTTTTTCCTACGTTGAAATTTTTGCAGAAATGAGTAAAAAGTCGTGTTGTATAAGAGATACAAAGGCATTTTTGAGTGTTACAGATAACTTCCGTAGTTCAGAACCAACGAGTAGAGATTTGATTAAAGTACTTTAGGGTCTTTTCAGAATGTAAAAATATTCCTTTTTTATACACAATGACTAGCTAATGCACAATACACACACGAAGGTTTTAATGTAACTAACTTAAGCGACAAAGAAGGAAAATGAAGAATAATACTGCCCAGGACGTGAGTACATTTCCGATTCTGTAAATCAAAAATATTGTAGAATTCTTGGTTAGATAATTTAATGATTTATATAACTTAGATAAAATTCCGGAAGATTGGAACACGGTTATTCTGTATATGCTGTTTAAAAAAGGCGAGAAGATTCTACAAAATTATAGACATACACTTTTTTTTCAGGTTTACGTAAGTTATTTACTTCAGTTTTGCTGACAATGGGTTGAACCGAACAATTATAGAAATCCCACACAATTTGAATTTCTTAACAATGGAGGTACTCTGTTGGCCTTATTTAATTGCCATCATTCCGCTGCAATTTGGCAATTTGGCTCTTTTATCAAATTGCATATATTTGCTTTATTTTTTTAGATATTGAAAAAGCCTATAATTCAGTCAATATCTAATTTAAGACAGGACAAAAACAGATAGACAAAAACTTATCATTGGTGCATTGTTCGGTCAATACAATATTGTAATTAAATGGGGAGATATTCAATGGTCATCCTTCAAGACAAATTGTGGCTTTCTGCAAGGTTATCTTTTATAACTGCATTTACTTAACCTTTACGTGTTTGATTTTAATAATTGTTTTGAGGAAGAGGAAGGTAGTTACTTAATCAACAAGCAGATTGTATACTCAGTGTCGTATGCAGATGACATTGTGTTAATTGCGCTGACTGCAGCTGCGTTACGTAGGAAGATACAGACTTTAAAGAGTCTCTGGGAAGAATTCGAATTAAAAATTAATTCTAATAAATCGTATGTGATGGTATTTCGTAATGAAGCCATACTACTAAAGAAACATTATATATACATATTAATTTATTAAGAAAGAGGAAAAGGAATTAAAATTGGTACAACGAATTAAATTCTTGGGAGTCAAACCATTTCCTATGATGTCGTTTGTAAATATTGATTATAAATATGTCTGGGTTATTGAAACAGTTAAGCTGCGTGAAACCTTATTAATCAATTTAAGAAATTTAATTCTATTATTGCGAATTCTATGAATTATATTTTACCTATTTGGTAGCCTATTTGACTAAATGTCAAACGTTAGAAACTATAGAAAATAAATTTTTAAGATTTCTCTTTACAATATAACTGAGTTTTCTCAGATTAGAGTTAAATAGATTTAGGTTATGTCCGTGCTTTATTAAAAAAGAGGATTAAAGAATAATTGTATTGTTCAGCTTTATTGTATTTTGAATAGATGTTGATTATCTACGTGGCATTTATGGAGAGGAACGAGTTTAAAGAAACTCTTTGTTCCCAATTGACCCAACATGTTTTCTAAATATCTTTAATACAAGATATAAATGAACTTAAAGTAAAAAAACTGTAAATGGTACACTATTGCTTTAGATTATCTACAGATTAATAATTATTTGCAATTTAACGTAAAATTTTTTTCATACAGATGAGATTAAATAGAGAATTTATTATGATTAATAAGACTATGATTTATATAAAGATAATTGTCACAGATGCTATGACAGAAATTCTAAACTTCACATTTTTTGTTCGTGTAATGAAGCACAAGTTACGGCCCGTATATAATTTTAAATCGGAGATCATCAAAAATGAAAAGTTTTTTATAAACTGTACATTTTTTCACATTTATATAACTATTTTCAAAAATTTATTGTACGGTGTAAGACTTTTCGTGTATTTAGAAAGTATATGAGAAATCTGATGTAATTACACTTAAAAAACTAAAAATTGTTATATAAAATTTTGTATCTTAGCTCCCACGTAACGGGGCAAATTGATCCCTATACAAGAGAAGTTCATTGAATAACAAAGGAACTGATTGGCTTTTTTCTTCTTGGTTTGTTTTTCAGATTAATTACAATTTGAAAAATTTATGTGTCAGTCGTAGTCTATATTTCAGACAAAGTTATATATGTCATATTTTTTTACTCGAATACATAAGTAGGTACTCAAAGTATAGTACGTGTAGCCTATATCATCTGTTGTTTTTTGACGTGTGTAGCTTAATTTTTTTCTTTCATTATATACTTAAAAAATATATAATTTATTTTCAAATTATTTCATAATGACTTTGACTAGTAAATAATTGTAATTCTATTAAAAATGTACACAAATTAATATATATAAATTCATCTACATACTTAATTCAAAACGTAATTCAATTTTTTATTTAATCTTATTAAATTTAAATACTTAAAAATTAAGAAAGCAATAATTTAAAAATATAACTTATAGTTTAAAATAATCAAATCTATATAAACAGTCGACTTATAGATTTGTATAGCCTATACATGCATGTCTAACCTAAAAGATGATACTAATTGAAACTTGTAAATGCAATTAATCCTTCTTTTATAGTGGTCAATGTTTAATTCCTATAAAAGAAACATAATCCCTAAAATTCGCATTCTGTAATTGATTTCAAATGAAACTTAAATTAGTATAAATTTTTTGAAAAGACTATTTCAACTACCATCTTTGTTAACATGTTTAAAATGTTCTATATTTATCTTCCGTGTGTGTTCTATGAGATCATTTATGTGAAAATGGATTTTGTTTGTACTTAATTTATTACAGATATTGGCAGCATTTTTAAATTAAAATCTATTCTTTTATGGCTCTAAGAACTACATAATATCTCGTCCCGGTTTAAATGGTCATATTATTTAATCCTAAAGCTGTTCATAAATCTCTTCATAATCCTACAAGAGGTATAAATCTTTACCATGAATTATTTTCAGAATTTTATGCCTCTCTTAGGATTTAATCCTCATTTCACGACGTTCTTCCAAATTACTGATGCGAGAAAAATAATCATTTTAATAGAGATTTCTTTCATTTTTTATTTGTGACTATTGTTATTTTCTCAACTTTTATTCACATATTTTCATATACTGTATTAATAATCTGTTAATATTATCACTCATCTTATAAATTATTTAAATAATTTCTCCGTATAAGGAATTTTAATGATTCATTTCCTGAAGAACTAGAATTTTTTCTCTCTTTAGCAAAAAGAATTTTTTATAAATGCGTGACCTTTCTATGAACAAAAATATCAGTGACTAGTCAAAAAATTATCGGAAGAGGAGGGTGCTATTGTATGATAGTGATTATAAAAGATTTTTTCTTAAAATTTTGACTTTAACCTAATGTTTCCACCTGGTATATGTCCCTAAACATGTTGGTACATAATTATATCCATTGGCTATCGGTCGTTAACGGTCATTCAATACAAAAATATAGTGAAAAAATGCCTTTGTTCTAAGGTTAATCTCTTTGGTTTGTTGAAGTTGATAGTAAAACCGCAAAAGGAATGGTTTTATTTATTATTTTAATAATAATCTTAAATATAATATATTTTTATATGTTATCTTACTTCGTAATTACAATGATTCGCGTGTATTTTAATGCAATATTGCCTCATGTGTAGTTTTATATTTAATGTCAGAGTTAATCACTCATTATTAAAATTTATGCGTGTGGTATAATGTGCGCTATATTTTAATTGCGTGTCGTAAACATTATCTTGTGTATATTAATTACGGAAATAAACGATTATTAATTATTATTTAATTAAGTATTATGTATGTCGCACATTATAGTAAAGTCGTTTAGCATTCAACTTTGACATATTAACATATTATAGTAAATTCTTTTGTTAGTCAATATATGAAAGGGAATTTTATAGGAATTTTAGGGGTACACATATAACTTAATTACAATAAATGTTAATGTCTTATAAAATAAATTAATGATAAATTTTAATTTTCTTCACATTTGAAATCAACTATGATATTTCAAATAGAAAATATGAAAATATTTTAATGTTTTAATAAATAAATATATGTTTATAATCTAAACTTAATATGTGAAGGAATTTTTAAAAGTTCTCTCCTGTCAATTTTAGATTATAAAGGCAGAATTTTTTAAATTAATGAAAGAATTTTTCATCTTTTATCTTTCTTGTAAGCTACCAATAATGTTAAATCCCCTTTCTCTTTAAATTCTTTTGGAAAATAATTAAATTAACACATTCTATGCGAAATTAAAGATAAAATAATATGAATCTAATAAAAAATAATTAAATTTTATTTAATTAAACTATATAATTAATTAGCTTATTAACTGTACAGTACTCTACCTTAATTGAGTTTCCAATCGTTTATGCACGTTCAATGGTTGTTAAATGAACAATTACCATTATTTAATTTTCATTTATCATAAGTAAAATCATCAAAATGTTATGTATTTTATTCGCTTTATGATATTAATTTTACTTTTTTATAACGAAATCTTCGGTTTTGTAGCAAATATTAATTTATACCATTACATAATTTTATGCATTAAAATATAGGTTTATTAGTATTCATGGAACTGATATCAGAATAATAATAATAATAATAATGGTTCAAAGAATCATTAAGAAATATAAAAATAGATATGTACAGTACTAAAATTGTATGTACGGTACAGTACTGTACTTTTATACGCGTTATATACAGTACTACCATGATGTGATATAACCTTGGAATTTTTATGTTTGTACATGTACTGTACAGTACAGTACATATAATTCATTCTAAAGTTAATATCAGTCTATTAATTCAAGAATAGAATTATAAAGTATAATTCTATGAATTACCTCATTAGTATTAATGAAAATCATAGAATAAAATTATTAAAAATACAGTTTAGTTGTCCTGATGCGAAAATTTTAAATGTTTACATATTTAATTAATTCTGTAAAAAACTTATAGTTAAAACTTACTATCTATTTATATAGAATTTTAATAAAATTATATTTTTTTCTTGAATATTATAATAAAGTTTTCAAAATTTGTGTAATAAATACCGAAAATGTAAGATTTACGTGAATACTGTACAGTACTGTACATCACAGTAAAAACTCGTCCAAAAGGAACCTGAATAAAACAGAAACCTGCCTAAATGGAAAAAATTCTTCGAAACGGAGCGATTTCCCATTTTAAAGAAAAAAAAACCTGTTTAAAACGGAAAGCTTCCAAACGGAAGCTTTTACTGTACACGTTAGAATAAAATGAAAATTACGAAAACATTTCTTAGCACTATTACTCCCATCTACAGAAAACGTTCGTACTGTGTGCATAATATAGGAGTGATAATTATAAAAGGACTTTACTTAATTTTCTTACTAGCACGTGTGTATATAGGCGTAAATTTTAATTTTTAATCCATTTTTTATTATAATTTCTCAACGTATTTAGGATTATTTTACAGTAAAACCTGTGTAAGATGCAATCGCACGGTACCTAATATTTTTTCCGGTTTGGCAGCTTCCGCTGTACTCAGGTTCGGTTTTGGACAGGTTTCGTTGTATATGTAAATTTTATTTATATAAAATATTAATATATATTCTATTGTATCGAAGCCACTATCATTAATTCTTTCAGATACATAAACAGAACGATGACAATCATTCGAAAAAAACAGACAAAATTAACATAGGATGAAATCGAAGATGGGATCAACAAATTGATTAGTTCCATCTTATTATATGTTTGTACAGTACAATAAGTTAGTAATTTACACATATTATATAGGAGAGAAAAAAATTTCATAAAAGTATTTAAAAAAAATGATAATCCACGTGTTAAAAAAGTAAGTTGTAATTTACATAAGTGAGTTAATGAAAAAAATAACGTGGAGAAAATATATTTTTTTAACCGGTTATGGTTGATTAAAGTTGTTAGAATGCCGATAGACGTTTAATGTTTTCTTATAGTCGTTTCAGAAGATTACACTCTTGAGATTATTTAAGTATAAGAGAGAGAAATGAGATAGGAGAGCTTGAAAATCAAGCTTCTCTAACGCCTTGTAACCACGTAAGTTCGCGTGCCAAAAACAAGCCATGTTAATTATTATTACAGAGTAGAAGTCGAAGTGAACAGACGGAAAGCAGTTTGCTGTAGACAACGTATCGATATCAGCACACAATATACTGATAGAAAGAAAATATCCTGGTGAGTTTGATACTTACTTTAAGCGAAATTCTATAGAAAATGGCTATTGGTATATATATAAAAAAAGAAAGAAAAAACCTGTTATTGCTCATAATTCATGCGTGTAATATCTAGTACATGTATTTAGCATTATATTAATTATGTTATTGGTATCACCAATCACGTGACGATATCTTCTATACGTAGTTAAAAAGCAGGTGTGATATCCAGATGTTCTCGTATTGTCTTTTATACGAGAGATCGATAAAAATAAAACCTTTCTTGGTGTAGTTTATTATCTGCAATTAATTTAAAATTAAACAGTAAATCATACCTTTGTTGATATTGACGCGATACTGTGATAAGTTTCGATGAATCGAATGACAATTTCTAAGGTTTAATGAGCTTTTAATGGTTGTAAAGGTCGATAAAGTCTATTTCTACAAATGATTTAAGCTTATTTTTAATATTCGATTTAACTAAGAAGATATTTTCTTTATTTTAATTGTTTGTGATAGTTTGTAACTAAATGTCTTTATTTATAAAATATAAATTAAAAATTTTAATTTTTGAAAAAAACATGCTTTCATTTATAAATATGCGATTTAAATCATCGTACAAAATAATATGTATTAATTGTGATTTATCGTTTCCGGATATTCTAGAATTTTTTAAATTGGGTAACTTATTTAGGTTTACTTTAGATTAAATGTAAAATAAATTTACCATAATTTATAGAATATAACATTTTATAGTTACGTAAGAACGTCTGTGATTTTTATAATTTTAATGCTGTATAATATAAACATTTCTTAATAATAATTTGAAAGCTTATGTACTGTACAGTACGTTTGAATATATTACGAAAGTTATATGGAATGCAATATAAATTAGCATACTTTTCTACTTCTCTCTTGTCTGTATGAGTGTAGACGTTAGATCCATACCTAAATTAACAAGATTTTAGCTCAGAGTATACTCTACGTTATTATTACTTGCATTGATTTTTGCTTTTTTGATTTAATATTTAGTTAATTAATAGTGCATGTTATAACATTAAGAATCAACACAGTAATTAACTACTTTAAAAATTATTTAAAAGAGAAACATTTTTACGAATTTAAGATTTACAATTATATCTCCCAATTGAGACGATTATAATCCTCAATTAAATGTTTAAGTTCATTCAAAAAAAAGTGTTCAAAACCCGAACAGAAGCAATATCTAAGCTTTTTGATAACAGATTTTGTTAACAAATTAAATACAGGGTAGCCCAAAAGTCAGTTAAACGGTGTTATATTTAGTAACTAAATATCGTACTCAGGTCTTTAAAATACTTAATGAATCATCAAACACCTGATGCTGAGAAATGTTTATTAAACAAACATTAACGTTTTCGACCCAATATGATAGGCCATCTTCAGATGCAAGCGAAATTCGAACGTATTTTAACTTAACATTTAAACGACAGAACGTTCGAACACTTTTACATTTAAATTTAAAACAAAATAAAAACTAAAAGACAAAAATTTTTAGCCCGCATTTGCACTTATACTTAGAGGCATTTTTTGTGTATTTATTTCATTATTATTTTTATTTTATTTTACATGTTATTTTTTATTTTATTATATTACTTACATCGTTATTGTATTAGTTCATTTATTATATTTTGTTTTATTTTGTTATTTATTTGTTAATTTAGTATTTTGTTTTAAATTTAAATGTAAAAGTGTTCGAACGTTCTGTCGTTTAAATGCCAAGTTAAAATACGTTCGAATTTCGGTTGCATCTGAAGATGGCCTGCACGCTTGTGAACATGAATCATAGATAAAATGAAACATAAATTGCAACGTGTTTTTGTTTTAGAAAACTGGTGAAAATCACACACACACAATATATATATATATATTGTGTGTGTGTGTGATTTTCACCAGTTTTCTAAAACAAAAACACGTTGCAATTTATGTTTCATTTTATCTATGATTCATGTTCACAAGCGTGCAGGCCATCTTCAGATGCAACCGAAATNTATATATTTTTTATATTCAAGATTGAACATTTTAGTATTTGAATAAGACACTAATTTAATCTTTACAATGTTTAACTGACTTTTGGTAGTTCTGTGTACATAAATTTTACACAAGTTAGTTTCGTTGTAAGCATGTGTTACATTCTTTACAGTAGGTATAATATAATTATTCTTCTTTAAGCTCAAGTTCTTGCTTAAATGTTTTAGGACTTGTCATACATTAATGACGAGACTTAAATTGTAGTGTTGATAATTATTTTGTTAACGAAAATATTTCCTACAGTTTAAAAGCCTCGCCATTTGTGTATGTCCTAAAACACTTAAGCAAGAACTTGAGCTTAAAGAATAGTTATACACGGACAAAAAGCTTAAAACCAATCAGAAAAGTATAATGTAAACTATTTTAAAATATAAATACTTTAACTACCTTGTATATTTAACTACATAGAAGTCCTAAAAGTCAGTTAGACATTGCAAAGGTTAAGTTACTATCTTGTTCAAACACTTACTACATACACAATTGAGCATTTATGTGTGTAATACGGTTAACTGACTTTTAGGCCACACTGTATTTAATTTCTTAACCAAATCTATTACCAAAAAGTTTAAAATAATTATATAAGATCTAACGCTTTTAGTTGAGTTAAATAAGAAAGCATCCCTTAATGTAACCTTCCCTTTCGTTAATAGAGCTATTATATTTTAATTTAGAGTTATCCTAGAATCTCTACGTGTCAAATACGTTAAATAAATCTTGTTAATGAACTAAATTAGTTTTTGTTCACTAATGTCATAAATTAAGACAAACATCCCTGCTTAACGTCATCTTATTCTACGTACCGTACACGTGTTTATAACAAAAAAAAAATTTATACAGTACATATTGGATAAAGTTAAACAACATTGGAACAAATTTATGGCATGTTATTTAGTTAGAAATCCTTGAAACATTTCAGTTGAAGGCCCCTTTCTCCCAATTAACAGCGGCAAAACTTTGCAGAGACATAATACGTCATCTAATAGCCTAGACCAACAACATTCTAGATGGGAAAAAGAGATGTATTTTTCGACAAGAATCTAGACTATTGGCCTTAGGCGTGACCAATTATTAATGTTCAAATATTTTCAAGATATATTCAATAGAAATTATATATTTTTAACTTGGTTTAAATACTTTTAATTTAATTCACATTAAGAATATAGAGAAAAAAGTAAAAATTTTAAATATTTTGTATAATATAAAGTATACTTTTATGAATGCTTAATGCAAATATACTTAAAATAAATCTTAGATATTTATATTATTTACATTTTAGATGATAATGTATATACCACGTATATCAATTAAAATTAAACGTTAATTCTTAAAATTTTCATACATTTTCTANCTCTTCTTGTAAAGTTGTAATTATTTTAATTATTTTTATTTCCAAACTGATTTTAACCAGTTCTATAGTAAGGTAACATTCCAATAGACAATATGCAAAGCTTTTTTTTCAGTTTACAGCAGTATTTATTACACAAAATGTAAGTAAAGCTTAACATGCCGATCTTGCCCCGATCTCCCCTACAAGTATATTTAAGAATTAACATGTCTAGATTATAGTAATAAGCATTAAACCTTTATTACGAATAAGGATATTTTAAAAAATTACTTCTACAGACACTTTCAATTTTCATTTAGAAATAAATGAATTCATTTATTATAAAGAAGACAAAACAAAAATTTATTTGAAAAACACAAATATTTGTTTTATTTGGGTCTCTAATTTATAAAAAGTGAGGAAACACCATTTTAAAATGCATTTTTATTCAACTAATATATTTATAAATAAATGAAATTTATTTATTATAAAAGAGACAAACGAAAATTTATTTGAGAAAAACAAATATTTGTTTTATTTGGGTCTCTAATTTATAAAAAGCGACGAAAAACCATTTTAAAGTGCATTTTTATTCGACTAATATATTTATAAATAATATGGAGCCCAAAAAGTAGCCAAAGCGCCAAATAATATTTATTACGTCAAACTAAAAAAAGTGGCCACATTTGGCGCAGTGTAGCCAAATCTCGCAATGTTGGTAGGAATACTAAAAAAAGCTGAAGTTGTGACTTAAAGGATTATTCCCCCCCAAATGCGGGGAAAGGAGAGAAAGGACAAAAGATAAAGAAGTGAGAAAGGTTGAAAAATTAAGGGTCAATGCTTGCATAACAGCAGATCTATTTAACCTTTCTGACTACTTTTTATCTTTTGTCCTTTCCCTCCTTTCCCCAAATTTGGGTCTGTAATCCTTTGAGTCATAACTCCAGCTTTATTTAGTAATTCTTCCTCATTCACACAGCTCCAAGTATTTGAAAATATTTCCTTTCCACTCAAAAATAAAATATGAATAAAGGTTTACGGCTTTGAGTTTATGCCGTTGAAATAAATAAATAATAAACAAATTAAAACATTTGTCGGTTTTGTTTACACGTTTATTGGGCCGCGGGATGGATACCCCTGATCTAGAACACATTTTACACTAAAATCAGGTTAAAATGCTAAACTTTCTAGGTTTAAATCGTAATAAAAAATTTTTAATTAAATTGACAAGTAAATATTTAATTAAATATTGAAAATTGTGAAAATAAAATAGAATAATAATTCAAAAATGTATACAGATATATATTGTTTACTAATACCTGATGTTTAATAACTACACATAGATGATAAAAGTACAAAGGTAAACATTTTAGGCCTAGCCTATGTCTGTGTGCGTATATCTGTTTGTATGTTCTTTAAATATATCTGTATGTATAAATTATTATAATGTAGGCCTATATATATCTAAATATATCAAATTGCTTGTCCTGACTGACTGACTCACTGATTCATCATTGTCCAGAGCAAACCGCTGAACCTAAAGAGGTGAAATTTGGTACACAGTTAGAGTACGTCATGAAAACGCACACTAAGAAGGGATTTTTCGAAATTTCCCCTCGAGGGAGAGAGAGCGGATTTAGTCTTCATCGAGTACTTAGGTGTATTAAAGTAATAACATTTCAGACATTGTTATAAATATTTTTATCTATTTCGAGTTTAAAAATGTTCGAGCCGTTTTAAATTCGAATTTGTTATTGCGTATTGGTTCGATTATAGAACGATTGTACACGTTCCAGAAAATTGATCAAATTGAAAACGGTTTGATTCTCGGCGGTAGGTGTTATATAACAATTACTATGGTTGTTGAAATACTGAATATAAATGGGGTTTGCTTGCAAAATCCTCGCGGGCCAAGTCGCGGGTATCAGCTAGTTAATGTATATAAGTATATAATATTTTGGAATTTTATAAGATCAAGTAGTAATGGATTGTTGGATTACCAGGCCATAAGAGTCTGGTTTGAATCCATCTGGATCTTGCGAGTTTTCATGAATAGTTTGAATGAGATTTATCTATTTTTCGTTAATTATGTTCATTTAACTACGAATCAGGCTTTTTAGATAACAGGCAAAACAGCTCGGTCGAAGAATTTAGTGTATTGGATCAACATTTTAAAATTAAAATTATATGACAATGGCTACCACATTTTATACGATATATAAGTTAGTAAACCTATAGACTATTTTCTGAATATTAAATTCTATATTAAAATCTTTATGGATATTCTGAATTTCGACAGAATAGCATCAACATTTTCTCTACTTTATTATATTTGCTCAAAATTAATTTAAGAAGTTTAATAGATGCAATAAAGGACAACAATTTCAAAAATGTTGGCATAGATTTAGTCTATTTGATTCAAAAAATATCAGAATTCAGTTAAGTTAAACACGAATTTTGGGTAAATTACACATGTATTAATTCAAATAAATAACTTCTAAAGTAATCAAAAATTAAAATTAAAAGCAATTGATTTTCCAGAATATTTTTTACTATAAAGTTTATTATATATATCCTATTAGTTCAAGAGTTCTTTCTAAATATTATAATATATAATTCAAATTATTTATAACATTAAAATAAAAAGTAGATTTTATTAATAATAAAATTGCATATGTTTAATTGTATAGTACAGTATAGTACAATTGTACTCAATTGTAGAAAATATAAACGAAATAAATAAAATCTTAAAAAAATTTTAAATGTGTGTAAATTATTTATTAATTTAGTAAAAACAATTCTAAAATTAATATCAAAAATTAAAAGGAATTGTTATTTCCAGTTTAAATATACTGACTTAAATACTGTATATTATCTTTAGTTATTAGTAATTTTTGAATTAAAAAAAAAAAGAAAAAATAGAAGATAATATCACATGTTTATAAAAGTCATATAAATGGTATAAAAGAATGTAAAGGAAGTTGATAGGCTATATTTACAAAAATAATAATGCTTAATTGAAATAAAACAATAGAAGTAATTGGATGTATTTTGTGTTACGAGACTATTAATGAACAATAACATACAGAATTATTAACGAAAGAAATTATACGAACGGCAAAAAACCTTTCTTCTTTTTTTATTGTTTTTTTTTATTTTTAAGTTTAGTTAATGGCAAAAAAGTAGGCAAGTAATCGGCTGTCTATTTAGTGTTTTCCGCTCGGTTGGAAGCGAGCAAAACTGACAGGATGTTCATTTCTATTCAATTAATATCCCTCAGGACTTTCTCTTCATTCGCTTAAAAAAAATCTCAAACAAGAGGAAAGTGAAAATCCTGCCTTTAATGAGGAACTGACACAAACTCCATTGTTTAACCATAAAACGAAGGGAGCACATCTTCACTTTTTGTTTGTTCCTCCGATTGACCTTTAACCTCATCTTTTAACTTCATAATTTTTCTGTTTAAATAAATAAATGACGCTATTATATTTTAATTTCGTTTTTGTTTTTTCGTTCTTTATTTTGTAATCAAAGAAATCAAGTTTTATTATGAGATAATGTATTATACATAATACATAATGTTTATATTATTATTAATTTATAATTAATAAAAATTTTTTATATTTTTAAGGAAATAATCCGATTCAAGAACATATAGAATAAATTTCACAGAAATTCTTGTTTTAATAAAAATTACATAAAAATTTTTTATCTTTTTATCTTATTTTCTGTTACAAAACATTAAATAATATTAATTTAAATATAAAATTAAAGCTTTTTCATGATCTTATAGGTTTAAACATATAAATTTTGTAAGACATTAATACGTTTTCTTAACATAACTCATAAATTTAGATATTTAGAAACTTAGAAATTTAAAATAAACATAGATTTCGACTTTGCTTTAAATATATTAGACAATTTATTTGACTTAAATTTAATATTTTTCTATTAAAAGCCTCTGTACTTAAAAAATCGCGTAATATTTGTAAACAAAATTGAATTTTAAATAGATTAAAACAGTAACAAGTCACTGCATAAAAATGCCATTTCTATTAATTTCAGCATTAAATTATTCAGAAAATTTTGTAATTTGTGTTTGCGTTTTAGTATATTACAGTAGAAAAACCTGTACAAAGGAAATCTGCCAAAGCGGAAAAATGATTAGTGCGATTCCAGTTTACACAGGTTTTACCTGAATTTCTTTGAAGAAATTTAACATTATTTGGTTTAAAATTGAAGGTGTATTTGCATTTAACAAAATGAAAATTTTTTAATGTTTTATTTTAAGAAAATTCGAATTTGAGATGGTGAAAATCTCCTACAACCTGATTTTATCCCAATGAATTTATTCTCTTCAATCACAGCTTTTGGCTCTAAATTAATTGTATAGAAAGATTTTTACTTTTAACATTCTCTAAACAGATTTGAGTATTTATTCGCAAAATATATCTGTTAAAATCAGCATATTTACAATCAGTGACCATTGCTCAAACTAATAGTTCTCGATTTATATTGCAAGAATTACATTAATTATAATTTGAAATCGTAGATATTCGATAACTTAAATAATGAATTCAACTGCTAATTGGGCAAATTATTGATATTTCATTTATAAATATATCAACTGTAGAACGTTAGGCCTAGGTTATGCGTTTATTATAATAGTAAAATAATTGAATGAGCAAACCTATTTATAATATATTTGAAAGTTTTTTAATTCTGAAATTATTTTGTGAATAAGTAAATACTGTGTTTAATTATTGATTATTTAAACGTCGCTCGTCATTCTAGTCTGCTCCAATCGCAATCAGGTCGTCTGGAATTAATCGAATCGAGCTCATTAGTAGATAAAAATTCATATTAAATGCAAAAACTGATAACCTTAAATATTTAATATTAAATGCATTCTTATTTTCGTTTAATATTGAATTTTTAAGGTTATTTTCTATAGCATTTAATCTAAAATAATAGAAGTTATTGCTAAGCTTAGATATAAATACAGTAAACTTAAAATGGAATCGAGCGATTTTTTAAGTTAAATTTTCCTATAAACCGAAAATTTGTTTGAGGAAAGAGGTTTATGGGTATGAAGAACGTAACTTAACCTGAATAAAGCGGAATATTGCCATTTCACTTGTAGACAAATAAATAAAAGGTATAACGGTCACCACAGGACACGGCAAACTGTATTATGAACATGATCCTTATCACATGAACAAAGGTCACGTGCCGAGGAGATATGCGGACACGTCTTTGTTAGGTCGTGGTTAGAATCAAATACTTTTAAAAATCGAGAACTTTCGAGAACATGTAATTCGTTGTTACCAATGAGAATAAGGTAACACGTGCTGCCAATTTGCCTCGTACAGTACGTGTTACGAAGTAGTTATTAATTAAATAGTTCCGAATAGTCGAGTTGGTTAAAATGTTGATATTTACAGGGATTGAAGTAATGATTAATTCGAGTATTAGAATTACTCGAGAAATTTGATCACAGAATAACTTGATGAGAAATTTCCGACGGCAAACAGAGACAGTAGTTTTTTGTAGTTGAACTGAATTGTATGCACAGTACAGTACATTGTCTTAAGGGCTCATAGAGATCGCATTCTAGAAATATTAGAATACCTGTAAGTAGCAGAAGTTCTCGAGAACTTTATGCAACTGAATAGTTCTCATTCTTGCATTAGAATACTTCTATCATTAGTTGGAATTAGAAATCGCAAATTTATCGATCTTTTTACTACTGGTAAAACGGCAACTTTTTGAAAATTTGCCGTTTTACCAGTAGTTTATCGACTTACAGATAATTTTGAAAATTTTGAAAATGAAAAAGGATTGTTCAGTTGTCGACTAATCGGCGAATCGGCAAATAAACAATATTCAGTGCTATATGATCTTTTATAATTTGAAAAGCAACAGTTTCGTGGCCCGAATAATAGAGCGTGCTGAAATCTTTTAGTTTTCGTGATTTGAAAAGGGGCTAGAGAGAGCGGAGAGCGGCTGACATTCAAAAAAATGTGTTCCATTTTGCCAACTGAAATCTTACTCAACTAAAAACACTATTGCACTCTAGGCGTTACGGCTTAAGAAACAAATTGGCAAACTGCCGTAATATGATACTTTGAAACATGTAAACAACTGCAAAGGAATAATTTAAAAGATAAATGCCTTTACGGTTTAAATAAAAACGTCGTCTTTAATATACAAAATTGTAAATATGCAAAGAAATATTTGCCTGTAAAATATTTTTTTATCACGTCTTTACCTATTTTTATCGAATTTACCAATAAAAATATATCAAATTATCTGTATATTTACCGATGCATTTTTTTCACTTGATTCCTAAATGTAATTCCTACTTACAATCGTTTTAATTAAGTCGGATAAATGATTTTACCATAAAAAATAATAATACTAAACCCTGCCATAAAAGGTATTGTGCAATTCTGGTTTACATACATTTTACCATGCCGGAAGTTAGAAAATTTAAGGAAGAAAACAAATAACCGTAATACATAAACCATAAATCTGAATAAGGATAACACCTGTCTTTCCATTACACGAATAATAATCTATCCATGTAACAAAATATATGCCTACTTAATGTAAGAAATTCCATTATTAGATAAAATATCTTGAAATATACTTAATTTTCAATAATTTACTTATTTTAATATTTAATTTAATAAAATCTACTTAAACGATTATCAATGTGACTCGCATTAATCATATAGTTATGGTTACTTTAAAAGTATCTTTTTGTTTGCATTGATAATTAGAGATTAAATAAAACTCTGTTATAGGCACGTAGCAGATACAGTTTTTCATGCCAATAATGAACTCTTACATCTAGTATACAAGTATCATTAAGCATATATTCCTCTATATTTAACCGTTGAAATTAATTTAAAGAATCATTTTTAAGTCTTTAGTTTGCTCTACAAACAGGCTTTGTAAAATAATTATTAAATTGAGTGTATTTTAAATATATTCAAATTCTGTGCTCTCATATTATAAATAAACACGTTTAAATCTAATAAATAATAATGCTTTACTATATATAATGGGTAACACCATAATTAGACTCTATTCAAATTATTTTAAGAGAAGTTTTACTTTTGTTCTTGCACAATGCAATTGCTTAAAAGTTCGTTTAACTTATTAATTAATTCATTATAAAATAACATTTCTAAGAATATCAGTAAATATTTTTAAGTAAAGTTATAATTTAAATTGTTAAAATCTGTATACAATAAATATCAGGAATATCAAAATTAAAATTACTTTTAATTTGATTTTTATGTTTTTAAGTGAAATTATAATTGTGGTTTTTTAAAATGATTAATAACGAGCTTAAATACTAATTAAATAATCTTTATATAACAGCATTAAATCATTTAATCTAATTAATCATTAGAAATAATTAAAATTATTTTTCACTTATTGTATAATTTACTCATAGCATCAAAGCCACTGATTTTTTTAAAATTAAAATATTATATAATTTAAATTTATAAAATGTCTTTAATTTAAGACAGTAAGAAAATATTTCTCTTTTGAAACCAATTTTAACGTAAATAAAATTTATCATCATTTTTAATTTTTTAAATTTTGTAATAAAACAGAATCTATACAAAATACGATGGTTCTAAGGGGGGGTCCTCTCTATTCTAATTGCGATGCTTTCTATTGAATAATTCTCATTTGGAAAAGATTTTTATATTCAAATATTATCTTAACATCTTAGGAACATTCATCCTATGAAATAAGTAAAACCCTATCACTTCCAAATTGTGATTAATATTAATGAGGAATGGTCGTAAAAAGTATATAGGCCTATTACATATAATTATAATTAACATATATGTAATTATAAAGATGAATAGAATTTAGCAATAATTTTTAAAAAGTTTAATATCATCATAATTTTATATTATTGTTGACAACATCGTACAGTGGCTATAAACACTGTGGTGTGTGCTGCAAAAATAAAATTTGATGATTAAACAAAATTTATCGATTCGACATTACAAAACATAAAGTATTATTTTAAATTGTTTATCTGTTAAATTTCTTCGATTCGTTTCTCTGTTCTTCGCAAATAAATCTTTAAATTTGTATGGTACTTATCATCGCTAAAATATTTATTCTAACTTATTTAAAATATATCTCTAATTTATACAAAATTATAGAAATTGTTTTAAAATAGAGCATTGTAAATGCACTTTATATCAAATCTCTGTTTCATTAATTAAAGATAATTGCAAATTAATAAATCAATATAAAATCTTCGATTATATTATTAATTAGTTTAAAATATATTTTATAATTGATTTTAATAAGAGTGGACAATTTTATTTCTGTTAGTTTTATGAAAATAAACATCTTTTTGAATCAGAATAAAATTAATAACCATGGAAAGTTTTTTATTAATGATTGAAATCATTTTGCCTTTTAATTAAAAATAATAATTAAAAAATAGAATTATGGTAATTTTGCTTAAAATTTATAATTTAACTTATTAAAAATATATTCCTGTAAATTATTTAATTCTTGTATGTTTTTTCCATATTCTAATTTTTAAATAGAGTGATAGATAATAGATAAATAATAATTAAAACTTGGAATATTTTTATATTTAATTTAATAATTTATATATAATTAATCTAAATAAAACATATTTAATAATAATAAAACATTTCTTTTTATTAAATATGACCTTTAACTGGACAATCTAAAGGTCATATTTAATAAAAATAAATGTTTAGTTTTAAACCTTATTTATTATGTAAACCTTTTTTCTTTTATTATAGGCCTATATTTATTATTTCATTGATATAATCTCATATAACAAAATAAGATTTAAAATACAAAATATATCACTTTTAACTTTTTGAACAGATATTATAAATATATTAATCTATAGTTTAAGTTTATAATTATAATAAAATTATTTTTAAATTTTCGCTTTTTCGTTTAAATACGTTTACTTATATCTTAAAAAATACATAACATTACAGTTAAGTGAAAATGTAGTTTTTAATCAGAGAGGTTGTGCTTTTCTAAAAAAAAACTTTCATTCACAAGCATATTTTAGACCGTGGGGATGTAAGTAACCTTAATGACCTTACAGGTTAAAAGGAGTCACGAAACCAAGTCATTTAATCGAATCAGTTGTCTTGTTAGCGCTTTCCCGTGACTGAAACAAATTTTCTCCCCTGTGGCTTAGTAAAGTTGAGAAACTCCCCCATTAGGTTTTAAACAACGAAACCGTAATCGTAAGAGCTTCTTGCATTGTTTCCTTCGCAGCTGTTGATGGTAAGTGAATTTACAGACTTACCCTACAGTGAAAATTATTTGAACATATGCAAACTTTAATCTATCATCAATTTTTTTTGGCTTAATAAGAATTCGTTTTAAACTTAACACGCCAAACGTAAATTTTTTTAAGGATATACCTTAAAATACTAAAAAATAAATAGATATAGGCCTAATGTTTTAAAGCATTTTAAAAGTTATATTTTTAAACTCATAATTTAAGTTTGTAAATAGATCATTAAATCTACATATATTTAAATCTCAGAATTAGAATGAATATATCAATATTTAATTTTCATAGATAAATATCTACGATCTACAGTCAATGCATATAATTTTTGAAGGAAAATATGAATTAATGATAAATTTTTTGCATATTTATATAATTTGACAAACGTAATAAATTATAGTTTAAAAGTAATTTTATTTAATAATATATAAAACAGAAACAAATTTACTTTGATAAATTCTTTATTTTTTAAAGTTATAAAAGCATTAAAATCTATTTTACGAATTAATAATACAAATTTTGTAATAATTTCTCAAAAAGGAAGAGAAATTTATATTCTATAAACGTAAAATAACATTCAGCTTTGTTATTTTAATTATTTTTGTAGTTAGAATTATGCTATTAATAGATTTTTAACTTTATGCTATTTCTTCTGAATTAGAGATTTTAAAAATGAAGCATTTAAATTACATACTTAACTATTATCATTAATAAGAATCAATTAAAAGATATAATTGAATTTTATAGTTTTTGAGTTTAATTAAAAGTATTACAGAAAGCTCATGTCTGGTTATTATTAAAGTTCATTATAAACTTTTAAACTTTTAAACTTTAAATATAAAAATTTTTATTGATAGTACAGTAAAATTTAATTATAAATTTACATTACATTTAATTATTACTTCAAGTAAAATTTTAGTTAGATTTAAATTTAAAAAAAGTTATACCAGAATCATGCATACTATATACTACTTAGAACTTTCTAATTGTATTTATATTAAAGATTTTAATAGAAACTAATGTTAGTTTTTAAATTAGGCTATATAGTAGTTTGAAAGTTTAATTAAAGTTAAAATTATATTTTTAAACTTAATGACCAAAGAAGTCATGTAGAAGATATGCAAAGATTCTTATGGAATTACGTTTTGAATTTAGGATTTTGTAAGTTTTTTCCTCAATAAGAATGCATCGTTAGTTGCAGATATAAAATTCTGACATTAATTTTGTCTGGAGCTTGGTAAATCAGAAAATAGTAGTAGTAACCAAACTCCGCCTCTAACTCCATTGATTACGAGACACTACAACTCTGTGGGTTGTATGATTAGCCTCAATTGTGTCTATTAAGTGTGGGCCTAACTTGTAATAGAATAGATCACCATGAGGGATGAGAAAGCGCTTCAATTCTTGTCATTAAAAATCACAAGATCAGATTCAAATTCAGTTTTCTTCCCTTTAAATTTCTAATCATAATTAATTTTTATTTGCACAAATTATTAATTTAAATACACTGTATTTTATACGTAATATTTTTAAGAAACATTAAAATGACTCTTTTCTCGATTTTTTTATTTGGATTTTTTTAAAATAACCATCTTCTAAACATTTATGTATCTAATAATATAAATAGGCTATAGTAGGAACAAATTAAAGAAAATTTTAAATTTTCTCATGGATATGATCATGTGTAGACGAATTATTATCATTTATACGAACTACTAAATTATATAGAGCAATTATTTCTCCCTCAGATATTATACAGAAGGCGATATTATTGAATCTGATACGTCTGACGATCATTTCGGATATGTTCAGAAAACTGAACTGTTTAACATTCGAAGTATGAATGAACAGGTTTCTTTTCACTTCGATTTATTTATAAAAGTATACGTCCTTACATTAGGATATAGTATATCCTCGAAAATTCTGGAGACGTTTGCTTGAAAATGTATAAATTTAAAACGTTTAGATACATTTGTATCTAGTATTATTCTGTAGACATCTCCGTATCAAGTATTATTCGTCTGCGAAATTTAATTTGTATGTATGAAAACCATCTATTTTCACACAAAAATCTTTGAATTTTGTATAGGATGTTGTATTTGAGATAGAGAGATTAAATTATAATTTTTGAATATTTTAAATGAAAGAATAAAATATGTGTTAAAGCAAGTAACAGATATATATAAAAATGAATTTGTAAAACATTTTACAAAGTGTATATTTATCACTTTGAGATATTAAAATATGCATAATAAAGAGAGACATAGAGAGACTATGTCTCTTTTTATTACGTGTCTAATATTATGCATATTAAGATATGGATAATATTAGACATAGAGAGACTCATAATATAACACACAAAATGATGAGTTTAGACCTGTTAATAGAATCTATATTAAATACCAAACTTTTAGGTCGAAACTAAACACAAATTTTGCTTTTTACTAAAGATACCTGTTCTGAAATTGTAAATATCACCTTTGTTATGATATTCAACTCCTGTTTATTGAGAACACCTTCGATTGGTTCATTATATAAAATTAAACGTTTAAAATAATATTATTTCTGAAATTTGAAATATTTTTGGTGAAAGTAAGAACCTTACTGCGTATTACTTAAACCAAAACAAAATCTAAAGATCCGTTTTCTTCATTTTTCTTTTTGATGATAATTTTGTTTTTTTAATTAATTCATTTAAAGTTTTTCGAGCTATTTTCTTCTATGATTTCCTTCAAACATTTCTACATTTTCATTTTCAATATTATATTAATCACAGCATAATTTATAACTCTATTTTAGTACTTTTTAATGATTTTTCTTTCTCTTATCAGGTTTATATTCCTGAAATATTTTAGAAAACATTATTTTTTGTTCTGTTTCTTTTTTTAATGCTAATATCATGTGTATACTTACTAAGTAGGCCTTAAATTAAACGATTTAAATGATCAATATAAATGTTAATTCATATCAATTAAATCTATTTTCTACTGTTGGTTTATTTAATAAACAAAGATTCGGCATCATAAAAGTCTTCTATTAACCGATTTATATTTTATGTACTCATTTTATTAGCGTAAGAATTCATTAAAGTCTTTTGTGTGTAATTTGATACTTTGTAGTTCGGTTCTTTTACAGTAACCTGTTTCAGAATTACAAATTTTAGCTGTTTTGATTCCACACGCTACACAGATGTCTTTCATTATAAATTTAAGAAGCTATGAGTACAAATGATATGTCTGTGTATCAGTCCTTTATAATAAAGGAAGAATTGATAGACTCAAAAATTAATTTTTTTTGTAAATAGTCTGAACTTCTAATTATAATTTGGAAGAAAAATATCCTGAGTTCATCATGCATTTGAAACTATATGCAAATTAAGATAACTCGTATCCACCACTAGAGGGCTTGAACCTGATACAAAGTGTATAAAACTTGACAGTTTGGTGTGAAGATTTACTTTGATTTTTAATGTTATAGGCGTCAGAACCTAAAATGAAAGGCTGACGTCTGATCATTTTTAATAATGTAATTTTTACCTATTGTTAATTGTTTTTAATGAAGTGATTTCTTCAAACAAATGTAAAAGGTGTACTTCTATGGTGTGTGAAAAGGAAGAATTGATAGACTCAAAAATTAATTTTTTTTGTAAATAGTCTGAACTTCTAATTATAACTTTATAATTTTATTTTTTAATTTAGGTCGAATCCTGTATTTTTCTTTAATTCTTAAGTTTATTATTCTGACTTCACTTTCTCCAATTGGATAAAAATTATAATCTGAATTTTTTTACATCTCAGTTTAACTGTTGATCAATAGCACATATTTGAGCATTATTTTCTGTTAAATTATAAGTAATATCACATATTTTACAATCTTTATCCATTATTTATTCCCAGACCTCTTCTATTTAATTGTTTTTGTAATTTGTTAAAAGATTATAATAATGTTAGTCAAATATTTGTGTTTGGGAAGAGTAAGTTTATCTTGCCTCCATCCTATTAAATTTCTCTATATAGCCTATATTAACAAATTATACTTTTTTTTTATTTGGTATAAAATATTTTTAATATCTTAAGTTTATATTTTTTAAATGAAATAAATATAAAATTTATATGATTTTATATTATTTTGAATATAGCTTTTATCACTCTAATTGTCTTCTACGGGGTATTGTTTATCTTAATATTGTTCAGTACAGTGCATTATTTACAATAATGTGGAATATACAGAATTTTAATTTTCTTATGTTAATTGTTATTAAATGATACGACAAAAATAATTGGTATGCAAATCATTAATATCTATACCATGTTTCATGTGAAAAGATATTTTTTTCATAACGTGAAACGTGGTGTAATTTTTCCTGTAAATTTTTATACAGTATTTAGGTTTATAAATAGATTTAACTAAGCATAAAATGTATTAAAATCTAGAAAATTATATAAGAAATATAAGATTGTTTTATTATATAGAGCAGGGGTGTCCAACCTTTTTGTTTTTCTGGGCCGCATTGGAAGAAGTCAAGGAGTTTTGGGCCACAAGTATATATAATATATACTTGTGGCCCAATATACAAGTATATTTAAAAATTAACATGTCTAGATTATAATAATAAGTATTAAAACTTTATCCAGAAAAAAGGATATTTTAAAAAATTACTTCTACAGACACTTTCAATTTTTACTTAGAAATAGATAAATTCATTTATTATAAAAGAGACAAACGAAAATTTATTTGAAAAACACAAATATTTGTTTTATTTGGGTCTCTAATTAATAAAAAGCGACGAAACACCATTTTAAAGTGCATTTTTATTCAACTAATATATTTATAAATAATATGTAGCCCAAAAAGTAGCCAAAGCGCCAAATGATATTTTTTACGTCAAACAAAAAAAAGTAGCCACATTTGGCGCAATGTAGCCAAATCTTGCAACGTTGGAAGAAATACTAAATAAAGCTGGAGTTGTGAATCAAAGGATTATAGACCCAAGTGCGGGGAAAAAGAGGCAAAGGACAAAAGATAAAGAAGTGAAAAAGGTTGAAAAATTACGGGTCCATATTTGCTTAACAGAAGATCTATTTAACGTTTCTCACTACTACATCTTTTGTCCTTTCTCATCTTTCCCTCCTTTTCCCAAATTTGGGTCTATAATCCTTTGAGTCACAACTCCAGCTTTATTTAGTAATCCTTCCGCATTCACACATCTCCAAGTATTTGAAAATATTTTCTTTCCACTCAAAAATAAAATATGAATAAAGGTTTACGGCTTTGTGAAACTTTTTTTTGAGTTTATGCCGTAGAAATAAATAAATAATAAAAAAATTAAAACATTTGTCGGTTTTGTTTACACGTTTATTGGGCCGCATTGGAACTTGCCTTGGGACGCATGCGGCCCGCGGGCCGCGGGTTGGACACCCCTGATATAGAGTTAACGGACTGACATCTAAATTTGATCAACCAATTCATCCATAATCATATATTTAAATAATTTTTCCAATTACAATTTATCTTTTTACTTAACAGTGTCTTCAATTTTTAAATTCGCTTATATTAACTCTAAGCAAAGAAATTAAGAAGTCAACACGAAAAGCTACTACTGTAATAGATAAAACACGTGAAAAGCCTCATAATTTCATATACCAATTACAAAAGTTTCAGTAACTGCTTTATAAAATTTCCACTATAAGAAAGTAGATAAGATTTGAAAGTATTTCCAGACGAAATCAGCACCGGCTTCATATTTTATGGGGCACGAGGCAGAATATAAATGTGGGGCCTGTTTAAAGTGCTGAAAGGCGAGCATTAATTAACTGCGGGCCCTTTTAAGCACCTGTAAACGTGCTTAAAAACCACGAAGTCTGATTTGGATGAAGTATATCGAATGACGATCCGTTTTCCTATTAAACTTCCATAATTAAAGTTTATATTATGGAAAGTATATAATGGCGTAGGATATGATGAGGTTTAACAACTTATCCTCCAAGGAACTTGATAAGATATAGAAATCATTGAATCTATAGAACCAGAAGAAGATTTCAAAATTTTACTTTCAATTAAAAGAATTAATAATATTTTAAGGTTTAACAAATATACTAAATTATTGTAATAGAGAATTTGAAAGCTGTAAATATAAATAACATAGAGAAGATAAGAGAAAATCATTAACAAAATACAATTTTCTTATTAAGGATTAAAGGTTATCTTCATCCAAAATTGGAAGATTCATCTTTAATAATTTTTATTTCAAATAATAATGTTATTTAAACGAATATCAGTAAATATGTACAGTATAAAAGAAAAGAATTAGACTAACAAATTATTCGAGAACGACTTAATGAAGATAAATTCTTTTAAATTGACTTTAATATGATGAAATGAAGAAGGTATTCATTGCATTAATCGATTTGTAAATTTCACTACGAATATTCGACTTCTGAAGTAACAAATACGTTTTTCTTATGAACATTCCTAATTTTAACTTTTTCTATTCGACGAAGAACAATGAATTCATTATTGTTACGTACAAAAACTATAAAAACAATAATTTTATCCACAGTCTTTTTGGTTTCTGCATAGAATAATATATCCAGAACGACCAGTTTATTAAAATAATAAATCTATTAAATTAATTGGGATTCTGTATGTCTTGTAAACTGTAAGTCTCAAAAAATAATATAGTTTCAGTAGAGTACGAGATTGACACGAGATATTTGTATAATTGCACAATGCCTAGAAAGACGAGACGACGAAAATCAAAATGACATAATCTTTGATTAATCTAAACGAGATGTTGACTTACAATTAACAGAATATAGCCTACTGGTAATTGTAAGACTTGTACCGAAACAATGATACAATTAGCCGAGAATAATCAGCAATGGAACAGTTTTCCACAAAAATCATCTTAAATTAATTATAGTTTATTCTTCTTCGTTTCTATTTCTTCGCCTCTAGAGAATTCTCTTTTTATTTTCTACTTGTATACATATTAGTGTTAATAAATGCTAATGACAACAGGATCATAATTGCATATATCTGGACCCGAAGGCTAATCTCTTGCAGGGCACTTTTAAAGTTTCAAAAGTCCAAAAATTATTTTTATTATAAATAAATAATGAAATCCAGATTTCTTTTTGTACCCCGACCCAAAGTATTTCTGCATAAACCTAAGATTTATCATTGTAATTTTCGTAAATCTTTTTTTTATTTTTGTCAAAATTAAGTTTATTGCTGGCACTCAGACTAGCTCTCAAGCACTTGTAAGTATGATCCTGATGATAAAAAATTTTAAAATTTGAATCGACAGAATTCAAGTTTGAAAAATTTCTTTAGATAATGATAATGATAAAATATACGAAAATAGAGAAGATAAGTACAGTTCTTATGTAGACGGCTTTAAAAAAATCTGTTAAGAATTTTACTTTAATTAGAAATTATTTTAACAGAAACTGGAATTACGATATTTTAAATAAGTTAAATATATTTCTTATTTTAAAAATGGTATATTAGACTAATAATGTGATGATGATGCCATAATGTCAAGCAATGACAGATAGAAGACAGGAAAATATAAAATAAAGTTTATAAAAATTAGTAAAATAACATTTAAAATTAATTAGTTTTAATGAATAAATTTATGGATTGTTTTATTACATCAAAACAAGAAATTATAATTACAATTGTAAAAGAAAAAGTAAGTAATGAAGTCATTAGATTTTTAATATCCAATAGAAAATAGTTTATAAGTATTATTTAATAAAATTATGTTTTATTACAAGTTATGCTTATTGTTATACTGATGCCTTGCCATAGTAAAGCATTGCCATGTTGTAGCCGAGGAATCCAGGTTCGAATACTATCTAGATCTTCAAATTTATCATGGATCGTTCCTGTCCAGTAACCTTCCTTTTTAACTCATAATGGGCACTCGTGTGAATTTCGTTTACCCAAAATGAACTAAAATAAGTTCGGAGCCATAATAATTAATTTCATTTATAGGTGTTATAATTAATAATTAAATAAGGATTTCAATTACTTATATTTTATTATAGGCTCTTATTTTTATCAAACATAATAATTCTATATTGATATGAGTTTTAGTTAAAATACTTTTTTCGTTGTATATATTTAAACATTGAATGTTTGCATCTTTATAAAAAGTTTCTAATTGCTTTTTATAATTAATGATTACGAAATTAATTTAAAGGCTAAATATTTTTAAACTTCTAATCCAAAGGTGGCAAACAACTAGCATTATCATAACTTCTAACGTATAATTATTAATTTACAATTAGTATCAGGGCTGTGGAGTCGGAGTCGGAGTCGGAGTCGTGGAGTTTTGGTGTTTTAGCCGGAGTCGGAGTCGGAGTCGGTAGACTTTTACGCGACTCCACAGCCCTGCTTAGTATAGCGAGGTTGGTTTATAAATTAAGTTAAAAATATAGAAAAGAAATTTAAAAAATTTAAATAAGAATGAAATTTTTAAATAATAATGAAATGAATATGAATAATTATAATAATTTTACATTCAAAATTTAATTGATAAAATTATTTTTTAAATTGTAACAATGTATTTTATTACTTTTTCGTTTTGATTTAAATTGATCACAAATATAAAAATAATTATTGATATAATTTTTATTAATAGTTTATTATACCATAAAACAATTTACAATACATGAAACAGAATTAAAGATAGGTCTATATAGATAAATTTAAATTTTCTTTAAGTTCATTCAAATCATTTGATTACAATAAGTTAACGTCGAAAATTACAAATGACAGTTGATTTAATTTCTGGAATTAAATCATTTCAAACATTAAGGACTCTGAGGCAAGATTGTAATTCATAAAATTGTTAACAAAGTACTTAATTAATATGAATAAATTATATAAATTATCAATAATAAAAGATTAATTTTACACTATAAAATAACAAAATTTATTAGCTAAGTAATTAATGAATCTATCTGTATCTATAATTAATATAAAAATATAGATTTTAATATAAAATACTTTTTATAAGATTCTAATTAGACAATCAAGTAGTCTATTTTTCATCAAACTCATGTGCTCCTGTTTAAACCAACCTATTGTAAGCGCCATTTTGAATAACTTTATACTAAATTTTAAATATGGATAACGTTTTAATCTCTAACTTACTTCTAATTACTTATCAACATGTAATAATTTCAACAATGTTAGATTTAAGTATTCTTCACTAATGATAATGAAGCCTACTGAATTTAACAGTTAATCTGATACAAATAGAAGTTATAAAATTTCCTTCTGGAAACGTCTTCATAATAACCATTACATATTTATCTTTAATATTTTATTAATTTAATCTTATGGAATTACGTTTTGAATTTAGGATTTTGTAAGTTTTTTCCTCAATAAGAATGCATCGTTAGTTGCAGATATAAAATTCTGACATTAATTTTGTCTGGAGCTTGGTAAATCAGAAAATAGTAGTAGTAACCAAACTCCGCCTCTAACTCCATTGATTACGAGACACTACAACTCTGTGGGTTGTATGATTAGCCTCAATTGTGTCTATTAAGTGTGGGCCTAACTTGTAATAGAATAGATCACCATGAGGGATGAGAAAGCGCTTCAATTCTTGTCATTAAAAATCACAAGATCAGATTCAAATTCAGTTTTCTTCCCTTTAAATTTCTAATCATAATTAATTTTTATTTGCACAAATTATTAATTTAAATACACTGTATTTTATACGTAATATTTTTAAGAAACATTAAAATGACTCTTTTCTCGATTTTTTTATTTGGATTTTTTTAAAATAACCATCTTCTAAACATTTATGTATCTAATAATATAAATAGGCTATAGTAGGAACNTAGTTTTAGTACTAACAATAATTGAAATAAATAAGACGACGTTAGGCTTAATTAAGCCTACTTACAGTAGATACTATTTACAAATAGGTCTAATCACATAAATAATTTAAAAATCAGCATCCTTAAGTGAACAAACTGTATTTTAATTGTTGATCACAATAAAAATTTTTTGTCATAAAAGTGTATAGGGCCAAAACAGCCTACGTATATACAGAGAAAAAAAATTACTAACATATAATTTTAAAATAGTTCTAAATATACTATAATGAATACTAGATCCTTTCTAATAAAGTAAACTTCTATTTAATAGGCTATATCCAAGATTACAGTTCATTAGTTTTTAAACTAATAAACTATAATACAAGTTAATTTTGCCCATTTTAATTGAAGAGTATTGAAGAGATAAGATAAAATAATAAATCATTGATAGATCTACATTGTTTTAAAGATATTTAGATTACATGATCTGTTAAGAAAGAAAAGCATATAGCAATTATTAAAGTTAGGCTTATTTCTAATTTATTTTCATTGAACTATTTATGTATAATATATTCAAGAAAGTAAGCGTATCATTACTATTTTAAATAGTATTCTTAAGTTATACTTATAAATATAAACATTAATATAGAATTGTTAATACAATAACCTGAAGCATTAGCTGTGATTGAAGAGAGTAAAATTGTTTTTGTTTCGACCACGAGAACCTGTATAAAAGAAAACATTGAACATCTGTTCTTCAATGTAATCAGCTCCGACTGAAATTTAAAATACTTTAATAAACTTGTAATTACGTTAAATTATGAATAATTTAAGATAAATTACTTGACATTTCCAGTTTTTGTATGTGAAAAAGTAGGAGTAGACTACTTTTAGTAAATATAATGATTACTGTTCTTTATGTTGTTAGCCTTTTAATATTTCTCAAAAGTTAATTTAGTATACTAAAATTAGTGATTTATAGAACAAAATATTCAGTTAAAATTTATATATACTCCTATATTATAAAATGAATTGTGTTGTTACTGAGTAGATTATGATTAACTTAGAGACTTCTTACACTAATAGAAAAATAGATCACTTTATTTCAAATTCATACGCTATTATATAAATAGGGTCATATGATAATAATTTAAATATTTGTAAAGCAATGTTAAGTAATACTTAAAAAGTATAAGAATATTCGAAAGAACATATTTCCGGTATTTCTGAAAAATAATTTGTTACTCTTTCCTGTTTAATCAACTAGTATGTTATTTATTAAAATAGCAAATAACAAAATATTCTTAAAGTTTATTAGCAGAAAACGTTGCAAATTTCATCAAGTTTTGTAGTTTCTTAAATTTCATTAATTCTTAACTCATTAATTAAAAAAAGTATTTTCGTATATAGGCTAATATCAATACTTTATAATCTCAAAGTTCATTTTACGGTAAACATATTTTAATTCGAATAATCTGGATAGCAAATATCCTAAAAAAACAAAATTAATTACAATAATTTAAATCACGGTAAGTTTGATTTCATACAAATACTTAAATTAGTTAAATTCTTGTATCAAGTACAGTATTATAAAGTTATTCTCATTCGACGTCAATACACTCCAACAAATCAATGTTTTCCAACAATATTTTTTTTATTATTCAGCAACGTCACTCGTATTGTATTTCTCCCCTTTTATATCATTCACCAATAGCCTTCGGTTATTTTCTGAGTATGCCCGAAGCCACGGTAGATATTTAAAATAAGCCCTAAGGCGATTGGTTAACTAATAACTCCGCCTCTCGTCAAATTGATCCTATTGAAGGTGGAGTGACAAACCACTCCTTATTTAACAACACGGTTGAGTCAAGCATTGCAAAACAGTAGTTGTGTTTCCCACTTTTTAAGCATTTAATCAATACAATTAATTTCGATTCTTGCCACGCTCGTCTCATTTTACTTGAAAGTGTTTTTGTGTTTGTAACTTACTTTTTTATTTAAATCAATGAAAACTGTCTCGTTATATGTAAACGCGGATTGAAGAAATGTATATATAAATCGATTCGTTTCATTATTTCTCGTACATATATATTATAATAACGTTTCAATTATTTAAATTTACTATAAAATTTTTGCTTTGTATCGCTACGTATGTGCATTATTGACAATACTTTAACGACTAATTAGCTATTCAGACTAACTTTATTTTCTACATAAGTTAAGGGATATTTTATTGTCAAGGCTAAAGTTAAGCTTACTGAAATAAAAATATTCTAAATTTATTCATCTAAGTATATATTTTGCACAAAAGGCCTTATATTATTTTGCGTAAACAGATATAAAATATGTGAATAACAGTTTAAATGATTTTATCAAAAAAAGTTATAAAATATAATTTACTGTAAGCTTTCAAGTGATATATTTTTAATGGATCTAGTGTTCCTTTAATTGGTTTGTGAATTATCTCGATTTAAAAAAATATAAATTAAAGTATATTTAAGTTGATTTATGTTGGATAAAGCATGAAAATAAGTTAAGGAGATAGGGTAAAAAATGAAGACTTATAACTATGTAGCCTACAATAATACTCTAATGTCTCAAAATTAATTACGCTAAGGACTAATTTTAATCAAGAATATAATATCTTTCAGTTCTGAAAGTTGATAATAAAAATCTACAGTTTTAATTTATCAGATGCACAATATTTGTGAACGAGCAGAAACTAGTTTCGCCTTTAGGCTGTTCTTTAACCTACAGATTGACCTATCGCATATGTCTGAATTATTTTTTTCTTCTTACTTAATATGTTTTGTGTCATGCAAACATTGTAATTGGATGCTAGTATCACCTTTAACAAGGAACTAGACTTAGCCTAAAAAATCAAATATTTTTTAATATAGGCCTATAATGTCTATAATGATAACTGTAATAATAGGATTTAAAGAATAAATATCTCTTGTTTGGTTTATAAAATGTCTTGATTAATGAGCTTCTGAAAGTTTATAAAGTGACAGTTTTTTAAAATCCTTGCGGTCTATTATCACGATAACATTTTTTAAGGTTAGATTATTATGTTTTTAATTATTGTTTACTTATAGGCATAATAATAATAACGTTTGACATACCTGAAAAAGTTTCTCAGTGTTATTTTACACTTGCAAGATTCGTAACTTTGTTTTTTTTAACGAATTCTAAGCAGATTTGCATCGATAGGAAACATAGATAAGTAAGGTAATAAAAGCTTTCATGCATTGGAAACTATTTATAAACATCGTCAAAATTATGCCTTCAGACCTACTATAAAGGGGAAAACAAGGAAACAATCCACTTATTTAATTAAACTTAGAATAATTGTTTAAGGATAATAAAACTTAACTTCTTTGTAGCTTCAATAGCAAATATACTAATAAAAATTGGGGTTAAAATTAACTCTATTCTCAATAGTCGTGGTCGTATGTCGTGTTTATCGCAGTAACTATGATTATTGTAAAAAAGAAAAAACTAAATACTAGTAGCCACATTACATGTCAATGAGTAATCGACTACTGGAGGGTTGGGTGGATCAGATTTATTCGATTTGTCATGTGGTAAGTGATGGCCGCAGAACAAAGGGTGGAGTCGTGGAAGTGGTTTTAAAAATGTTTTTCCCGTCATCGATGCTAACATGATCACCAATCACTATAAGAAGTTCTTGTCTGATAATTGCTCTTAGATTACGTGATCTACTTACCACACTAAAGAATCATGATGATAAGTGAAGCTAATACAAAAATTACCTGTAAAAGTAATAAAAATGCATAACCATTTGTCATCTTCCACCAGATTTATCAATCTTTATTATTATTTTAACTTGACTATAATTATATAAAATATATTTTATTATTTTTTTCTCAAGTTTTTAAAAAATGAAATTTATTTCCTCATTTTTAAACTAAAAAAAATAATAAAAATAATAGCTTGACCACAAAAATGCGACTATAATTTATATTTAAAGACAATAATCTATTGTTATTGTTTAGATGAATAAAAGTAGAATAATTTATCAAGGAATTTTGTGTTTTGGTTTTTAATTATTTTAAAAGCTGGTAGAATTTTTAAATAACTTAATAAAAATAAATTTTATATATCAATATATATATATAGACTATTTTTAAAAAATTAACAGAAGACTTAGAAGATATTCTTGAATTTAAAAGTTATGAATTTATTTATAAAAATATTTAAAAGTATTTTTAAAATACATTAATTTAATTTTAATTAAAATAAATATTGTAAATTTAATTAAAACAAATTTTGAGGTAAAAATTGATAAGATGATTTCTTTAATGAATCTGAAAGTATCAGGCAGAGGAAATCTAATGCTTGTAAATGTTTTTATTTGATTAACTGCAGTAATGAAGTTTGTAAAATTTTTAATTTTAAAAATTTATAATGTATCAAAATCATCATCATCACTATCCGTAGAACCAGTTTCCATTGAAGTCCGATGCCATTTACCACTCCTCTCTGTCAAGAACAGTACATGGTGAACCAGCTCATAAATCCTATTCTTGCATCATTTCTTCACATCATCCCTCTATTCCCTGTTAGTTACCCTTCCAAAATATTTTGTAATATTTCTTTTAAGGAAATTATTAAAAATCTAAGTTATGATACTTATCATTAGGAACAATTTGTTATTCTAAATAATTTTTAAACATTTATTAACGAGTATTATCATGTTTTGATATATTACATTTTAAAAATAAGTTACCTTATTTATAGAACAAGATAATATAATTTCATATAAATATTAATTTTTATACATCTATTAAATATTCTTTAATTAATTTTCATTTAAATAGAAACTTTATAGTATAAAACTTGCCGTTTAAATCACTTTTACCTTTTTGAGAATTAAGTGAAATTATATATAATAAGAAATCTTATCAAGCTATAATATATTTTAATATGATTTATTGTGTTATAATTACTTTATGTAAGTCGATTAATTATATTAGGCCTATATTACAGTATAATTAATTGGCCTGTAAAGAGTAATTTTCTAATATACAGAACATAGTAGAAGTAAAAAGTATTATTTTTTTCAATTTAATTATGAAATTAGTCAGCCAGATGGAAGTAGTAAGGCATTAACTTATAAGGGAACCGGGCTCAAATCCGATCCGGACCCTCATAACTTATAATGGATAGTCCAGGAGAATCAATTTACGTCAACCGATGGCTTTACCAATGTGACCCATCCGAAGGAAATGAAAATTAGGCCGGCCACTTAATTAATCCACAATGTGTTAGATGTGGCACTCAAACAACAGCAATTAAACAAATAACGTTTGTAATTATCTAATATTTTCTTACGTCTTAAAGTAATAAAAGTCGAAATTTAATAATTTGCTAAAAACTCTAGAATTTAGCTATTTAATTATATTATTATGTTGATACGAGAACTATTGTAATTTTAAAGTTTATAAAGACAAAAACTAATTTCTTAAAATAACACAGACTACATAAAAGTTATTTTTTTCAATTTCATTATAAAAAAATTCGGAAATAATATTTAAATAGTCTAAATGAAAGTCATAGGTGTCCGCAGAAGGGGGCAAACAGGGGGCTTGCCTCTCCCTGTGATGGAGTAAAAAATTCCATAAATTAGGATCGTAAAAGTGATTTGAGACATAAATTTACACCCTCCATCATTGCAGTGATGTAATACTGTATTCTATAATATACCTGTGGAAAATCCCCCCAAAATTAAATAATTAGTTGTCTCTAATCTTTAACTCCCCTCGGAAAATTTTGTGAGGATGCCGATGTAAGAGATATATTTTTCAAATTAGAATTTTACATTCAAAGTAAACGTAGATATAATTTTATAAAGTTGAAGAAAATAGACTTCCTTCTATAGAGAATAAATAACTAATAATTAGAAAATGACTTTGACAATTCTTATAAATAAATAAACTTGTTTGACTTTACAAAAGAAAAAAATTCAATTGCTAAGCTTCTCAATTTCAGATATATTTATCCCTAAGCAAATATAATACAGTACTTCTATTATACACTACTTCATCAAAGATGCTCTTAGATCTATTGAATTTTAATTAATTCGAAAATTTTTTAATGAATAGATTTTTAGATTAATTAACTTAATATAAAAACAAAATTTTCTTTGATTATCGGTATTAAAAAACATTTAAGTCTATATTTTCAACGTGTAATAATAATAATATAATTATTACATAACTCTGAATATCTTCTATTTTGAAGTTAAGACAATGCAGAAAATACACACAAGTCTATATTTTATCCATTTTCCACCAACCGCAGAAGTAACACTTACAATTACTTGAAGAAAACTTCATAAAAAGACAAATAATAAAAAAAAATTCTGCATTGTCTTAACTTCAAAAATGATATAATTATTACACACTAAAACCATTAAATAAAATTAGATTTTCGAGTTCTGTAATTGAAATTTAGATAAAGTGAGTTTACTCTCCGAAGAAATAGTTTTTTAAATTAAATTTTTGCATAATTTAATATAAAGTTATATTTGTTTTCATTCTTATGTCAAAAATGTGTAATTGTTATTCATGTTTAATATTGAATTCCTGTAATGATATTAATTATTTATAAATATTTTTAAGATTAATTCGACGTATAGTAACTTAAACCCTCTTCTATAGGTAGACAGTATTGTAAAATATATCAAATTTATCTTGGAAGCACCATTTATCTCTAGTTTCGGAGATATTTTTCATTTTTCAGACAAATATAGGATTTTTATCCCACTTAATTCATTTATTATTTAATGTATAGATTGCCTAAAATCATATTCATTTTAAAATAACTTCCATGTTTATCTTATTAATATTAGAAAACAAAATAAAATACAATATATATAAAGTTTATATACTTTATTCTTGGTCCTTTTCAATCTTTATTTAGAAATGGATATAGTCTGAGTAAGCTTCATTGCAAACCACACATTTGATCTTTAGAAAAGCTTACATGAGCTCGTTTGTTTTTACTTTTTAATGTAAAAATATGAATTTTTTAACAGTAAAACTAAATTATATAGCAGTAATTTTATTAATAAATAAATATATATATATATAT
>NW_019384535.1:1572481-1692989 GCF_000671375.1 Centruroides sculpturatus | reverse complement strand
GGGGGTGAGGGAGAGAATATAGTTTTCATCGAGTACTTAGGTGTATTAAATTAATAACATTTCAGACATTGTTATAAATATTTTTATCCATTTCGATTTTAAAAATGTTCGAACCGTTTTAAATTCGAATTTGTTATTTCGTATTCGTATTGTATGCGTTTTAGTAGGGTATGCCATGAGAATGGACACTAAGAAGGGATTTTTCTAAATTCTCCCGCGGGGGGAGAGGGAGAGGATTAAGCTTAACCGGAAGAATGGCTTCTACTGTACTATTTTAGATGCGATTTTTTGTTTTCAACTACATTTAGTCTTCATTGAATACTTAGGTGTATTAAATTAATAACATTTCAGACATTGTTATAAATATTTTTATCTATTTCGATTTTAAAAATGTTCGAACCGTTTTAAATTCGAATTTGTTATTGCATATTGGTTCGATTATAGAACGATTGTAAATGCTGCAGAAAATTGATCAAATTGAAAATAGTTCGTTTGATGATTCTCGGCAATTCTCTTCAGCAGTAGGTATTATATAGACCTAACAATTACTATAGTTATTGAAATATTGAATGTAAATGGGGTTTGCTTGCAAAACTTCCGCGGACGAATTCGCGGGTAACAGCTAGTATACTATATGCCTGATAACTCTAGTCCCTTATTTTGTGCGTCCAGTCGAAGTCAAGAAGAACATGGATCTTTTAAAGGATCTCTTAGTGCCTTAATTTTTAATATAATTGAAAATTTATAAGACAGTTGCTTAAAAAACAGTTTAAAATATGTACAAATCACAAAATGTACAGTAAACTTTGCTACAGCGCTCCCCAAAATAGTGAAATTCTCGTAAAGCAAATACGGATCTTCTCCTAAGTATTAAATAGAGAAACTGTGTATGTGAACTAATAAATTTACGATTTTGCATTACAAATCATTATCATCAAATGATGTGATTTATATACCGTTACTACAATAAATAACATTTTTATTATTTGAAGTAGCTCGTCTCAGCGCCAACTCAATTCTGTGTTAATTTTATTGATAGAGATGAAAAAAATGACGGCATTAAATAGAAGTTTAACTGTACAGTACTGTACAGTACACTGCAGATAAATAAGTTTACAGTAAAGCCCGAATAGAAAGAAAACCTGTCTAAACAAAAATAAATTGTTCCGAACGAAGCTATTTTTATGTTAAAAAAGAACCTGTTCAAAACGGAAACCGGATAAAAATATTCGGTACCGTGTGATTCTGGTTTACACAGATTTAACTGTATTTTGTTTTCGTCATATTTCAAATCAAATGCGGTAAAACCTGTGTAAAACGGAAATCGGCTTGGCAGGTTTCCGTTGTAGGCCTACTCAGTTTCAGTTTTGAACAGATTTTGCTATAATTTAAATTATAGAAGTTAGGTGTTTTGTTTATTTATTTTTAGATTAAATAATTAAGATGCTTGCTAAGTAAACTAATAAATTCGAACTTTAATAATATTCAAATTTTTATTCTAAAATATTAGAATTATTAATATTTTGTATCATATAAACTTCTATTTTATAGAGAAGAATTAATTAATAAATAAAACAAATAAAAATACATTTTTTTCTTTTGAGAAATTACGATTATAATTATTTTTAAACATTTTATGATTTGTCATAATTCTATAATTTAACTTAAAGAAGCAACACGTTTTAAGTTTATAAATCATTTTCTCGATAAAGTAATTAAATTTAATAATGATAAAAATAATTATTCTTATAATAGGGAATAAATTTTAGAAATTAAAATTTTATTAAATAACTTATCGCATTAAACCTGTGTAAACCGGACTCATACAATATTTTTCCGTTTAAGCAGGTTTCTTATTTGTTAAAGTTCCGTTTTGAACAGGTTTTTATTGTATATTTAAAACGTAATTAATTTTTTCTTAAGATTTACAATAATTTCAAATATTTTAAATTCTTTTTTATTATTTGTTTGAGTGACGATTCCTTTATCAGTTAAGATATAAAAAAAACATAAAATGGATAATAATAGATCGTTCCTTTTAATGACGACAATTTTCACCTTGTCTGAAATTTTTATATAATCCATTAGTTTTACGATAATTGTAAAAGTAGCTTGTACTTAAAAATTAAATGATTAAAATTAGAAGTCATAAAGATAGGAAAATAACATGGGTTTGACAATTGTAATGAAAAACTTGTACATAGATACATAGACTCGTTTACTAGACCTACTAAATAAGACCCTTTTGAAACTGTAGTTTTACTTCCTCATTTCTCTAGTTTGTCAGAACCGGACGAACAACCTTCCGTTTTTGTGACCTTGCTGAATCAATCTTAAATTTATACTTGCAGATATTTTTATAGCCTTAGTATTAGCATTAAATTTTCTTATTTATATTGTCCTGTTCTTTCTAAAAATTATACAGGATTCTTATCATTAATATATAAATATAGGCCTATATTTTAAAAACTTTATTTTATTTTTTTCCTCTTGAACTGAAAATAGATTTAAAATTAATAATAATCAATCTCTTTTAAGGACTTAAGATGGTCCAGTTATAAATTCTCTAAGATTTTAGCATTAAAAAAAATGTTTTATACTGTTAATTTTATAACATTTTATAATCCAAATTTGCAATTTTTATATACAGACAATTAATATTTTCGCTCTTTTTATTTAGTCTGTAGCATTAATTTATATTAAAAGTCAATTGTTTTCAATTCACTTTTCTTGTGTAAAGTTAAAAAATTTGATAAATTAATATCAAATATTACACGTACGACGTAAAAAAAATAAAATTATAAAATATTTATAAGTTTTGTTTACATATCAGCTTTAAAAAATAATAAAAATAGCGATAATTTTTTCTACAGTCTTCGTTTTTAAGGTATTATTACAATTTTATTTAATANAATTAATATCAAATATTACACGTACGACGTAAAAAAAATAAAATTATAAAATATTTATAAGTTTTGTTTACATATCAGCTTTAAAAAATAATAAAAATAGCGATAATTTTTTCTACAGTCTTCGTTTTTAAGGTATTATTACAATTTTATTTAATACACGAGAATAATTTTTAGAACACATTTAAGAATATTAAATATTAATTATTCTTTGAGAACAAATTTAAGATTCGAATTAGAATTTTACTTAATTTTTAAATATTTGTTTCTTTACTAATAAAACTTAAAATTTTAAATTAAACCTTACTTCCATTTACAATCAAATTCGCATTCTAGTTAACATTTTATACTTTTTAACGTTAATAAACCTTATTTTATATATTTTTTTAATTGTCTTTATTACTCTCTTCCACACTTCATCTTTATTTGCTACATTATAATCTAGATTTACAGGGTGTAACGAAACTCCGTGCTAATACTTTGAGAGCAGCTTCTAGGGTCAAAAATAAGCTTAAAATCCTTTAAAAAGCTTAAAATAAGCTTTAAAAATTATAATTTTTTAAAAAATTATGCTGTGTTTTCGAGTTCTGACCTACCAAAAAAGCATATAGAAAAACCAATTTCAAACCTCCCGCCANAAATATGTGAATAACAGTTTAAATGATTTTATCAAAAAAAGTTATAAAATATAATTTACTGTAAGCTTTCAAGTGATATATTTTTAATGGATCTAGTGTTCCTTTAATTGGTTTGTGAATTATCTCGATTTAAAAAAATATAAATTAAAGTATATTTAAGTTGATTTATGTTGGATAAAGCATGAAAATAAGTTAAGGAGATAGGGTAAAAAATGAAGACTTATAACTATGTAGCCTACAATAATACTCTAATGTCTCAAAATTAATTACGCTAAGGACTAATTTTAATCAAGAATATAATATCTTTCAGTTCTGAAAGTTGATAATAAAAATCTACAGTTTTAATTTATCAGATGCACAATATTTGTGAACGAGCAGAAACTAGTTTCGCCTTTAGGCTGTTCTTTAACCTACAGATTGACCTATCGCATATGTCTGAATTATTTTTTTCTTCTTACTTAATATGTTTTGTGTCATGCAAACATTGTAATTGGATGCTAGTATCACCTTTAACAAGGAACTAGACTTAGCCTAAAAAATCAAATATTTTTTAATATAGGCCTATAATGTCTATAATGATAACTGTAATAATAGGATTTAAAGAATAAATATCTCTTGTTTGGTTTATAAAATGTCTTGATTAATGAGCTTCTGAAAGTTTATAAAGTGACAGTTTTTTAAAATCCTTGCGGTCTATTATCACGATAACATTTTTTAAGGTTAGATTATTATGTTTTTAATTATTGTTTACTTATAGGCATAATAATAATAACGTTTGACATACCTGAAAAAGTTTCTCAGTGTTATTTTACACTTGCAAGATTCGTAACTTTGTTTTTTTTAACGAATTCTAAGCAGATTTGCATCGATAGGAAACATAGATAAGTAAGGTAATAAAAGCTTTCATGCATTGGAAACTATTTATAAACATCGTCAAAATTATGCCTTCAGACCTACTATAAAGGGGAAAACAAGGAAACAATCCACTTATTTAATTAAACTTAGAATAATTGTTTAAGGATAATAAAACTTAACTTCTTTGTAGCTTCAATAGCAAATATACTAATAAAAATTGGGGTTAAAATTAACTCTATTCTCAATAGTCGTGGTCGTATGTCGTGTTTATCGCAGTAACTATGATTATTGTAAAAAAGAAAAAACTAAATACTAGTAGCCACATTACATGTCAATGAGTAATCGACTACTGGAGGGTTGGGTGGATCAGATTTATTCGATTTGTCATGTGGTAAGTGATGGCCGCAGAACAAAGGGTGGAGTCGTGGAAGTGGTTTTAAAAATGTTTTTCCCGTCATCGATGCTAACATGATCACCAATCACTATAAGAAGTTCTTGTCTGATAATTGCTCTTAGATTACGTGATCTACTTACCACACTAAAGAATCATGATGATAAGTGAAGCTAATACAAAAATTACCTGTAAAAGTAATAAAAATGCATAACCATTTGTCATCTTCCACCAGATTTATCAATCTTTATTATTATTTTAACTTGACTATAATTATATAAATAGGGTCATATGATAATAATTTAAATATTTGTAAAGCAATGTTAAGTAATACTTAAAAAGTATAAGAATATTCGAAAGAACATATTTCCGGTATTTCTGAAAAATAATTTGTTACTCTTTCCTGTTTAATCAACTAGTATGTNAAAAAATATAACAGACTCATGGTTACTGAATACAAAAATATGAGTGATTTTAACGAATTTTTAAGTTAAATTAAGCTTATATTTTGAGAATTATTGTTGTAAATAACGTTCTATAAATTAAGTAAAATATCAATTTACTTTTTAATTAAAATCTTTTTACCTTACTTAATTTAAGGAAAGTTGAACGGTTTCATTTTTTAATAACTTTAACACAAAAATAAATCTTATTATTCGTGATTAATCGAAGAATAAAGAATTTAACTTATTAATTTTCGGGTAATGTAACCTCATATACTTACAACTTACGCTAATTGACATTACTTTAACCATTAATTACAATTGATGTTATCTGTAAACGGCGTAACAATTGTATGTAAATAAACCCCCTCACAATTTTTTAATGATGGTACTTAAAATTGTATCATTTGATAAATTAGATGTCAATTGAATGGAGGATTATTTTAAAAATTAGATGCAACTGATAGACTTTGCCACACGAGAAAAAAATACGTTTCCGTGAATTTAAGAATCCAGATTTGTGTACTACGGATCTTTAATGGATAGTTCTTTGTTCTTCCCTTATTATTCTCAATCATCAGTCAATTGTACATGGACTATCTCATACAAAATTTGGANAAGCTTTAAAAATTATAATTTTTTAAAAAATTATGCTGTGTTTTCGAGTTCTGACCTACCAAAAAAGCATATAGAAAAACCAATTTCAAACCTCCCGCCAAAAGATTATTGCTGTGTTTCATTTCTGTGTTTCTTAATATGCACAAATTGAGGCTTTATTTTAATTGTTGAATATTTTTGAATATACCGAATACATGGAAATTGAATTTATACGAGTCCATACTCGTATTAAAACAAGTTTAATTTCCATGGATTGTTCGTATAAGAAGCAAAAGTATTATACTATTTCAGGTTTTGTTTATATTTATTATCTATTGGGCAACATTTAATTACCTCATTCCGTTGATAGAAATATAAAAAATTTCAAAAATTGACAACTCTAGTGTTAGTACTTTTCAAATTCATTGCCAAGTACTGTTTTTGGCAGACCAGATCTCGAAAACGAAGCGGAATTTGAAAAACGTTTAGGAAGGATATTAAATTTACTTTTGATCCTAGAATCTATTCCTAAAATATTGGCAAGTTACATCCTGTATATGTAGTTGCATATAAGCAATTGTACAGATTATATATAGGCTATAGTATGCTGTGATAAAAAAGAAAATCTTTATTTGTTTAGGAAAAAAACATATATATTTACATATTTAAATTATAAACTCGCGGTGAAAAATTCATCCTTTTTGAAAATTACCGAATCTAAATTTAAAACGAAGTTTTCATTCAACAATTTTATTAAATTTTCCAAAAATTTATGTAAAATTTTAATTAATTAATCAATGTTATCATATATTAAACATTAATTAATTTAAATAAAGCGTTAATGCATTCCATTCTAATTCTTGTTAATTGTATTGTAAAGATCATAAGAATTATTTTAATTATATTAATATAAAGAAATCTTTCAAGTTTCTTAAAATAATAATAGATTTGATAATCGTCTAATTATTAATTTATATAATTAAGCTATCTTCATCAGTTTTTACTTTATTAACTTACAAATCAATGATGCACTTGGACATCTTTTAATACGATATATCTCATATTTCGAATAGATAAATCATATTTTAGCATTCACGATTTGTTCATACTATAAATTTAATAGATTTAATAACAACTGGATAGCATCAGCGAGTGGGAAAGCATAATTAAAACCCAATCAATTTAATCCAAAGTGCGAGGAGATAAAATTTAGATAATTTTTTTTTCTTCTTTGAATTGTCAAATATCGATTTATTATAATAAAAAATAATATAATTCAAAGAAAATATCTTACTACTTTATCAATGGAATTTAGTGGAAAATTAAATCTAAACGATAAAATTAAGTATTAAATTAGGATAAATGATCTTAATTTGTTACTAAATAAACAAAGATAAGAATTAGAATTACTTTTTAATCAATTAATTCTAATTTTAATTTACTTGATGAAGGTAATAAATTATAATCAAGCTTCGCAGAGTTAGATTGGATGAAGGCGATTCATTACAATTTCATACTTAAAATGCGATTTCTCTTAACTAATTTTTAAATAATTAAAAGTTTATAATGTTTATACATTTTAGTATTTAAATATCGAGAGAATTAACTAAATATAATAATGTATCTATCCATTCAATTTATATTCAGCCGATCGTTAGATTTTCAAATCTCAAGGGCCTCATCTTTAAGGCTGTCTTTTCTCATTAAAATCGCTTCGATGGATATTTGTATGGAGAAGTAGTCCTTTCACTTTCCTTCCCCTCTTATAAATGTCAAAGGACAACGATTTACGGGTAGTTTTAACACAGTACCAGATCTTGTTTATGTGATAGTGTTGGTCCTTTAATAATTCTTTGCAATCGTTGTTAGTGCAATCTCAACAGTTCGGATCTAAAATGTTGCAACTATAAACGAATTTTAAGATCTAGTTGATTTGATAGCTCTACTCATGTAGTAGTTTTTATGGGTTTTCTGTCCTGTCGTTAGGATTAATGATTAGACTACATTTCAAGAGCTTTACAAGTTATGCACTCGATATTGCTTTATATTAATTTGCATGTTTATGATGCCTTTAAATGAATTTTTAGAATTCAAATAAAAATAATAAACTCGTTTCTTTCTTTTAAAATTTATTCTAAACATATTCAAGAATTACTTATATATTTTAAAATAAGAAATAATTGCGTGTAAAGAGAATTTTAAGGCATTTTTGACAAGATTTTTCCGTTCATCTTCACGTTTATCATTATTTTCTCTTTGTATTCCCCCTGGGGGCTCGAAGTAGCTAATCTTTCTTTTTACGAATTAGAAGGTGTTTAATGGATTTGCAATAAATTTTATCTTTGTGATTTAGAAATACTTTTTCTTTACTTGAATTTATAGCTCAACTTTCGTAGATGTAGTTAAATGCGTTATTATTTTTAGTATATTTTCTTCCTAAATTTATTGTACATTTATGCTCAACTTAATCTAAATTATATGAAATTTATTCAAACAAACACAAGCTTACTATAATATATAAATTTTTACAATAATATCCCCCTTAATAATAAAAATTTAATATTTTCTAAGTTACTAATGCAATAAATATGTACAGTACTGTGTGTATTATGATAAATTATAATAATAATTAAAAACTATCGTTTAAATAATTTAGAATATATTTAATTATTTATTAATTAATTGCAATGAAAAAATATTAATATTTTTGATATTTTTCACGTTATTTACGATAAAAATTGTAATAGAAAAAGGAAAATCAGTTAGAAAATGTTTATAATTTTATTTTATTTTTAATTTTTGACATTTTTTTGAATCATGCTAAATGCCATTTCTTATGTAGGCGTGGTATTTTCAACAGCTTTATCATTTTTATTGGACGGAAAGCGAGAGAGTGGGCGTGAATATACATTTGAAGACGATCGATAAATACGGGAAAACGAATAATTCAACTGTTTGGATTCATGAGAGAAAAGACATATGGCCAAATTCATTTTCGGAGAGGGGAGGAAAATGAGATTTTCCAATTTAAAGCTTGAATTAAGAGAGCTGAAAAAGTGCAAGCTTCTCAAATTTGACAGATATTGGAAATAAAAGTTTCAAATTTTTCGATTAACAGTTGTAAAAATAATCGTGTAAAGTCTGTTTAATTGGATTAATTGCATTTTTATTTAGTTAATTAATAGGTTTTGTCCCTATTTTCTGAACTCGGAAACAAAAGGAATTTACTGTATTTTAAAAATTTGAGACATAATTTTCGAGTCCAAAATATATTGAAGCCCTATTTATATTTGAATTGTAAATTAAATGGTAAAAAAATTAAAGATAAAAGATGCTTCAGAGGCTTGAAAATTTTAGCTTAAAAGCTGTTAGCGAAACCTTTCATTAAACTAATGAAGTGTGTTAATGCTTAAAGTAAAAAAAAATCGAGTATTTATCTGCTTTTAAATCAAGAAAAAATAAATAAATAAATTGCAAATTAACTAACGTCTCTTTCATTAGTTTTCATTTATCGTCGAGAGTTTAAACGAATCAAAAAAATCTTTTAAAAAATAATGACTCTACTATTACTGGTATATATTTCGATTCGGATAAGATTATTTAGCTGGCTTGGGGGAATTTTTCTTCGAATTCAATAGATAATGTGTGGAAATTAAGCTAATTGGTCCTAGTCATTACATTGGCCGCATGGCCATAAATAAGAAAAAATTACGGGTCATCCAATGGTGTCAACGGCTATCTGGCCTGGCCACCAATAAATTGATGTAACAGAGCAATCATGCTGCCATTCGCATTGCACCAATAACTGATGATGCCCCTAGGTAAATGCCTTCTAGGTTCGTGAGGCGAAAAGAATATCGAAGAAGGGGATCTGTTCCAAGACGGAAAACATTATCCTGTCCTTCTCATTATGACAGCTTTACAACTAATATTCTAGATAAAAAATGTTTGCTTTGAAAAACGATGAGAGTTTCAACTATGTATATGATAATATTTCATTAATATCAGGTTTAGAAAATTAACATAAATGGTTGGAAAATGAATACTTTCCTTTCTATAATAAATGATGTTTTTATCATTCGAAGTAATAATTAATTAAAACTAATGATTATTTTTGATGGTAAATATGACAAAATTATTGTAATATTCCTACTTTTTAATATTTCAAAATACTTAGAACATTTGAAAGTTTTATTAATTATTCTAAATTAATTATAACTTTTTATAAAAAATATTTTTTGTATAATTTTTATTATCATATAAATTTTTTTACTATTAATGAAAAATAATTACTACAAAAGTATTGTCTTTTTTCTATTTTTTAAACATTTTTTCTTAATTTTATTAAATTTGTTACTAAAATTAAGACATTCTAAATCACACAAAAGTGCTTAAAATTTATTTCAGAAACCAAGAAAAAGTTTACTTATTTAAATTAAATTATTTATATTCGAATAACTTATCTAAAAAATAATTAAATTAGTTATTTAAGTCCAGATATTAATTATTATTATTAATTTATATAATAAAATTTTAAGTTAAATTAAAAGTAATATCGAATGAATACAAATAGTTAGAAAGTGAACTTATAATTATGTATTACATATAAGAAAAATATTTTTTAAATTTTATCTTTTGCTGCTGATTATTATTAATTTATATTAATTAAATTAATTTTTTGGTTAATTGTTTAAGCTTATAGAATTTATACAAAGAAAAAATATTCTGAAATATATGGATCATATTAGCGACATGTTAAGCACTTTTGCTGCTTTGACTTAGATCTTATACGCTGCTTTTATTTTTAAAAAAAATTGTAATTTTTATTGAAAATAAGCTAACTATATTATAATAATTTCAGAAATTTTGATATTTGCCACACGAGAAAAAAATACGTTTCCGTGAATTTAAGAATCCAGATTTGTGTACTACGGATCTTTAATGGATAGTTCTTTGTTCATCCCTTATTATTCTCAATCATCAGTCAATTGTACATGGACTATCTCATACAAAATTTGGAGATGTACTCCATTACGAGTTGAAAATTCCGCACAACTTCAACTGATTCGGAGGAGCATAAGGTTAGTGTCAAGGAAATATCATTATTCTTTTATTCTAAAAATTAATAGAATATCATCGATCCAAAATATGATTCAATATAATTTATAATTCAGATAAAAACTTAAAATATGGTTATTTTATTTGTGTAATCTGCATGAAACAAAATTAAATTCGTTATCTAAATATGTTAAGTTTATTAAAATTATTAGTCAACTTATAAGATATAGTCTAAATAAAGAAATTTAATGAGGATTATTTATATTTTCTTATAAAAATTCTTTACCAAATTCTGTTTTTGATAATTTAATATGTTCATATAGTTACATTTTAACTCATTCTATCCATCCCATCTGAATTAGTTAGCTTATTTCTATTGAATTCTTTCTTTGTTTCGTTATTAGATGAATATATAATAAACTCTTACGATATAATTCATATATAAACGTTAATTTATAATATATACTTCATTGTTGTATTAAAATTTAATATTCAATTGATATGATCTTTAAGACGTTTTTAATATAGGTGTCATTAATTTCTCTTATACTAGAACTTTAAAAACTCAGCAATACAGTAACCAATTGTTATCAGTTTCTTCCCACTGTTTCAATTTTTTGCTAGTTAAACTTAGACAACAGTCTCCATCCCTTTTTTTATTGTTTCAAGCTCAACATTTTCTCACTTTTCTCTAATTCCTTAGCTTATTAGTTGCGTATGCCCGTCATTACTCTGGCTTTTAAGGGGTTGGAGTATAAGGTTAGATTGGGAGTGGATGATAAAAACAACTGTCTTAGTAACTAAAATGTGCATTTATTGACCTCAGTATTACAATAATGAAACTGCAAAACATAAAAAATAGCTCAGTTAACGGGAAGTGAGATCCCAATGTGTTTGTCTCATAAACTTAACATTGTACACTTGCCACTTTTTCACACCTGAACTGTTGCATTTTTCTCAAATATCACTTTAGCGGCATCGTCTACGTGGTAAGAGTTCTAATTTGATACCTGAACAGTGTTTTTACTCCCAACCGTTTACTCAAACTAAGTCCGATAAATTAAAACTTTTTCAATTAATATGTAGATCCTAGCACTTATTCTCTTCATTTCTTCCTAATCCTTCTTGTTGGTCTCTTGTTCTGTTTTTCTTCCTTCTACTTTCCTTCCTCCTCCTACTTCTTCCTTCCCTTCTCGTAGGAGAGAGTGATGCTTGAAGTAGAAGAGAAAACCAAGCTGAGGGGAAAAAATTATGTTTGCTCATAATTTTTTTTTATTAATGAAACAATTATAATGCACAAATTAATTATTTTTACGTCATTTTTAAAACAATATTTTATTATTTTAATACTTTCATTATTGTGTTATTATGTATTACATAATAATAATAATTATTTTTTACAGAAACAAGTATATAAATGAACAAGGAGAAATATTGAAGACAGAATTTGTTTGCGAATTAAATTAAAAATTCATTAAAGTAAACTAAATCAAACTTTTAATTAAGTATATTAAAATATTGTAATTAAATTTTGCTAAATAAAAAACACGAAATTATCAAATAAAAAACTAATTGAAATATGTAAAATTAAACATTTTTGTACAATTAATTGTATATTTTTTTCAGTTAAAATATCTAAAATAAATGATTTGTTTATAAAAATATATAACATAATTTGAATTTACAGTATTTTTAAAATTTAGAGAAAAAATAAAAAATATTTTAATATTTTTAAATATCTGTACGAGTGGTTGTTTCTTTTTTTAACACTTTTATTTATTTTTATTTCTCAATAAGATAATACTTTAATAAGACTTTAATAGGCTTTTCTATCGATTTATAAAAATAAATATTTAAAAAATATAACAGACTCATGGTTACTGAATACAAAAATATGAGTGATTTTAACGAATTTTTAAGTTAAATTAAGCTTATATTTTGAGAATTATTGTTGTAAATAACGTTCTATAAATTAAGTAAAATATCAATTTACTTTTTAATTAAAATCTTTTTACCTTACTTAATTTAAGGAAAGTTGAACGGTTTCATTTTTTAATAACTTTAACACAAAAATAAATCTTATTATTCGTGATTAATCGAAGAATAAAGAATTTAACTTATTAATTTTCGGGTAATGTAACCTCATATACTTACAACTTACGCTAATTGACATTACTTTAACCATTAATTACAATTGATGTTATCTGTAAACGGCGTAACAATTGTATGTAAATAAACCCCCTCACAATTTTTTAATGATGGTACTTAAAATTGTATCATTTGATAAATTAGATGTCAATTGAATGGAGGATTATTTTAAAAATTAGATGCAACTGATAGACTATGTCTTTCATTTATTAATTTAATATTTAGAAAAAATATAATTTTTTTTAATATTAATACTTATTGATGATGTGACATTTTACGGATGAGTAATGCATTACATAATGCTTTACCTTAAAAGTTTTTATAATTTAATCTGTTAAATATACTGTACTTTTAATGTGGTTTTTTCAAAAGAAAATGGTGTTAACGGCCGTGAAATATAATTAATTTTAAATATTTAGAGACATTTTCAAGACGTATTTATGAATTTAAAATTTCTCTTACACAGAGAGATTTTAAGTTGAACAAGTGAGTTAATGTTTTAATATGTGTATTTTTAATCTTTTACACTTCATCATCATCATCATAAGGAATTTTTCGTATAATTTATGCTACAAGTATTCAGTTTTATACCGTTTTATCATAAATTTTGCGAATGGAAATTGGTTTCACATGAAAAAATATATCTAAAACATTATTCATAAATAAGTAGACCAATTTTTTAAAAGAAATTTTACATTATATTAGCTAAACTTAATTATTTCTAAAGAGAAACTCGAGAAGTCTCATAGGCCATATTTGGAAAATAAAATTTGATAATTAGATACACTCCAGCAATAATTAAATTTAATATTCTTATAATTTTTTAAAATTATTGTTAATTTATATTAATATTAAGTAATTAGTAAGAAAAAAAATTAAAATGCAAACAAAAATGTTGAATTTTTCAGTGAATTAAAGTAATAAATGAGCTAAGACAAAAATTTTAAATTGTAATAATAATAAAAATAGACAATTTTTTTTTATTCATTTGTACAGTATTTTATTTGGTAATTTATCAATAATGTTCTGAAATATCATTTTTCAATTTTTATCATCATTATCATCATCATTAATTTTCATTAGAAAGAAAATTCAATAGTAGAAAGATTAATATCAGGGAAACCGAAGAGTAGATTTGTAGCCTATATTTAAAATAGGAAAGAATTATAAGAGAGAAAATAAAATTATTTAATTTAATTGACAATAAATTACATAAAACAAATTAAGTTACGATAAAATGTCTAATTTAGTTAACTATATTTTAATTTGATAAAAATTATTTTATATAGGCCTACAGTAAACCTGTTCAAAACGGAAACCGGTCTAAACAGAAACTATATTCGGTACCGTGCGATCCCGGTTTACACAGGTTTTACTTTAATCGCTATGTATGACACTATAGACATTTTATTATCATAATTAAAAATTTTAAGTAGGCTAAATATTTAATATGTGATCATCTATGGTTAAATATAAGGTTATTTTACTATAAAAATATTAAATAATTCGACATTTTTACAAATACATTAAACCTGTCTAAATCGGACTCGCACAGTATCTAACATTTCTTCCGATTTGGCAAGTTTCCGCTTTGAACAGTTCTTTTTTATCATAGAAAATCGCCTCTGAAGTTCCGTTTTCGACAGGTTTTACTGTAAGTTTTTCCAGGAGGGAAGATGTATTAAGCATCAAAATTTAGCAGAGAAGATAAATTAAGCATTCCAAATTTTGTTAATCATTTAGTCACATTAATAACAAAGTAATTTATCTTATAATTATCTATGTATTATGCGTGATGAATATGTACAAGAATAAGATAAAGTGACTTAAAAGATTTATGATTGAAATGTAGTTACAGAAGATTTTCTCACATACAATTCGTGTTCAAGATACATCAGCGCATTCATTTTATTGATTAAACATTTCCCTCCTAGATTTATTGATTTCCATTTTGCAGAAATTGAATAATTTTGCAAAATACATTTGTCTAAGACAGGATAACTCTAAATTGAAAACTGACAATTCCATATCGACACTAAATTCAGCTTTAATTATAGTTTATTTATACGATTTAAAACTTAAATTTAATTAAATTCATCTTCTCTGTTTCTAAAATATCTAGAAATGTTAGAAAATGCTTTAAATTGCGTAAATAATACAGTAAAACCTGTGTAAACCGGAATGGCGCAGTACCGAAATTTTTTTTCCGATTTGGCATGTTTTCACTCTAAACAGGTTACTTTTTAACATTAAAAAAAATTGCTCCGATCCGAAGAATTGTTTCCGCTTAGACAAATTTCCGCTTCATTAAGGTTCCGCTTTGGACAGATTACGTTTAAAACCATGTAAATTAATACATATTGATAAACAGGTTTAAGCTCAGTTTAGATTCACAGATAGCTTGCAAGTATATTTTCACATGTAAAACAAGACACTGTTAACTGACTTGTGGGCCACCCTATATATAAACACGCACTTGTCCTCAGTAGGCAATTTAAAAATTTTTCAATCTGTCAAAGAATTCATAAGATAATTTTAGAATACTTTTTTAGATCAGTTGCTGCAACTCTAAGCTTGAACTTTTAGTAAAATATAACTGAAAACAGTGAAACCTGTGTAAACCGGACTCGCACGGTATCAAATATCTTTTCCGGTTTGGCAAGTTTCCATTTTGAACAGGTTATTTTTTTTAACACAAACTCGTTGCGTTTCGAAGAATTTTCTCCCGTTTAGGCAGGTTTCCGCCTTATTAAGGTTTTGTTTTGGACAGGTTTTACTATATAGCCTAGGTTTAATTTGTAAAAATATAAGAATTACAATTATATTTCGTTTTGACAGGTTTTTACTATATGTCAGGTACTGTACCATGCGATTCCGGTTTACACAGGTTTTAGTGTAAAATTACACCGAAAATACAGTAAATTTCTGTAAAAATCTCGTACAAATCCATTGTTTAGACGATAGATAAATTAAGATAACAATTCTTCTTTACGAAATCTTTTCTTTATAATTTTCTCAAAGAAGGTTGGACATTTCGTAAGACCGAGATATGATTAATCAAATTAAAATTTAAATAATTATAATGTTACCGTATCTCTGACAATCACACCATATCATTGTTTTATCTCCAACCAATCAGTAGAAAGAATACATTTTCCTTTAGAATATATTAGTCGGATAATTTCTTCGGGAAAAATTCATCTTACATTTATTAACTTAAATAATAAAAATCTATTACATCATAGCTTTTAAAAATGTAGCTTAATTACATGCCTATAAATTACAATAAAACCTGTCTAAAACGGAATCGCACCGTTCCGAAGAATTTTTCCCCGTTTTGACAGGTTTCGTTTTGGACAGATTTTACTGTATTAGTTTATAAATGTAATAACTAAAATGTAGCCATACTTATCTACATTAAAAATATTATGATATATAATGCATATAGCCTACGTATAAGACAGTTAACTGACTTTTGAGTCACGTTGTGTGCATATATGTATATATTCAGTAAAACCTGTGTAAACGGTTAATTTCGTTTTAAGAAGATTTCTTTTTAACATAGAAAATCGCTTTTTTTTCCGTAGAATTCTTTCCGTTTAGGCAAATTTCTGGTTTCGTTTTAGACAGGTTATACTGTATAAATCTTCAGATAAATAATTTATATTTAAAAAAATCTATTGAATAAAATATCAATAAGATTAATGAAGTTGATTTTACATTTATTAAAAGAAAATTACTTTTCTACCTTCAGGCATCCACGATCTCATTTTAATCGCTGTAGAAAGAAGAAGCTTCACCTGTCATACTTCAATGTAAATCAGTTTAGCTTCTGGAATTTACTAAATATATAAATAATTACATCCATTATTTAATGCAACGTTTTAAATGTAATTAAAATTAGTACCTCTGTACTCAATAATGCTTGTTGCCATCTGATTTTCTAAAACTGACTTGTTTATTATTAAAATCGAGTGAATAAATGATTCTGAAATTGATCTAGTCATACTCTTTATATTTTCAATAGAAGTGTTATAAAATACAACAGTTTAATATTCCAAGTTAGAATTTTTCTAAATTTAGTTAGCATTTAGATAGGATGGAGTAGTTTAGGAAATGTAGCAATGGCTGCCAGGTAGTTATTTAGGTTTATGCCTCAATAGTACCAGATTTTCCTTTCATAACTATTGCNAATTATTTTAATTATATTAATATAAAGAAATCTTTCAAGTTTCTTAAAATAATAATAGATTTGATAATCGTCTAATTATTAATTTATATAATTAAGCTATCTTCATCAGTTTTTACTTTATTAACTTACAAATCAATGATGCACTTGGACATCTTTTAATACGATATATCTCATATTTCGAATAGATAAATCATATTTTAGCATTCACGATTTGTTCATACTATAAATTTAATAGATTTAATAACAACTGGATAGCATCAGCGAGTGGGAAAGCATAATTAAAACCCAATCAATTTAATCCAAAGTGCGAGGAGATAAAATTTAGATAATTTTTTTTTCTTCTTTGAATTGTCAAATATCGATTTATTATAATAAAAAATAATATAATTCAAAGAAAATATCTTACTACTTTATCAATGGAATTTAGTGGAAAATTAAATCTAAACGATAAAATTAAGTATTAAATTAGGATAAATGATCTTAATTTGTTACTAAATAAACAAAGATAAGAATTAGAATTACTTTTTAATCAATTAATTCTAATTTTAATTTACTTGATGAAGGTAATAAATTATAATCAAGCTTCGCAGAGTTAGATTGGATGAAGGCGATTCATTACAATTTCATACTTAAAATGCGATTTCTCTTAACTAATTTTTAAATAATTAAAAGTTTATAATGTTTATACATTTTAGTATTTAAATATCGAGAGAATTAACTAAATATAATAATGTATCTATCCATTCAATTTATATTCAGCCGATCGTTAGATTTTCAAATCTCAAGGGCCTCATCTTTAAGGCTGTCTTTTCTCATTAAAATCGCTTCGATGGATATTTGTATGGAGAAGTAGTCCTTTCACTTTCCTTCCCCTCTTATAAATGTCAAAGGACAACGATTTACGGGTAGTTTTAACACAGTACCAGATCTTGTTTATGTGATAGTGTTGGTCCTTTAATAATTCTTTGCAATCGTTGTTAGTGCAATCTCAACAGTTCGGATCTAAAATGTTGCAACTATAAACGAATTTTAAGATCTAGTTGATTTGATAGCTCTACTCATGTAGTAGTTTTTATGGGTTTTCTGTCCTGTCGTTAGGATTAATGATTAGACTACATTTCAAGAGCTTTACAAGTTATGCACTCGATATTGCTTTATATTAATTTGCATGTTTATGATGCCTTTAAATGAATTTTTAGAATTCAAATAAAAATAATAAACTCGTTTCTTTCTTTTAAAATTTATTCTAAACATATTCAAGAATTACTTATATATTTTAAAATAAGAAATAATTGCGTGTAAAGAGAATTTTAAGGCATTTTTGACAAGATTTTTCCGTTCATCTTCACGTTTATCATTATTTTCTCTTTGTATTCCCCCTGGGGGCTCGAAGTAGCTAATCTTTCTTTTTACGAATTAGAAGGTGTTTAATGGATTTGCAATAAATTTTATCTTTGTGATTTAGAAATACTTTTTCTTTACTTGAATTTATAGCTCAACTTTCGTAGATGTAGTTAAATGCGTTATTATTTTTAGTATATTTTCTTCCTAAATTTATTGTACATTTATGCTCAACTTAATCTAAATTATATGAAATTTATTCAAACAAACACAAGCTTACTATAATATATAAATTTTTACAATAATATCCCCCTTAATAATAAAAATTTAATATTTTCTAAGTTACTAATGCAATAAATATGTACAGTACTGTGTGTATTATGATAAATTATAATAATAATTAAAAACTATCGTTTAAATAATTTAGAATATATTTAATTATTTATTAATTAATTGCAATGAAAAAATATTAATATTTTTGATATTTTTCACGTTATTTACGATAAAAATTGTAATAGAAAAAGGAAAATCAGTTAGAAAATGTTTATAATTTTATTTTATTTTTAATTTTTGACATTTTTTTGAATCATGCTAAATGCCATTTCTTATGTAGGCGTGGTATTTTCAACAGCTTTATCATTTTTATTGGACGGAAAGCGAGAGAGTGGGCGTGAATATACATTTGAAGACGATCGATAAATACGGGAAAACGAATAATTCAACTGTTTGGATTCATGAGAGAAAAGACATATGGCCAAATTCATTTTCGGAGAGGGGAGGAAAATGAGATTTTCCAATTTAAAGCTTGAATTAAGAGAGCTGAAAAAGTGCAAGCTTCTCAAATTTGACAGATATTGGAAATAAAAGTTTCAAATTTTTCGATTAACAGTTGTAAAAATAATCGTGTAAAGTCTGTTTAATTGGATTAATTGCATTTTTATTTAGTTAATTAATAGGTTTTGTCCCTATTTTCTGAACTCGGAAACAAAAGGAATTTACTGTATTTTAAAAATTTGAGACATAATTTTCGAGTCCAAAATATATTGAAGCCCTATTTATATTTGAATTGTAAATTAAATGGTAAAAAAATTAAAGATAAAAGATGCTTCAGAGGCTTGAAAATTTTAGCTTAAAAGCTGTTAGCGAAACCTTTCATTAAACTAATGAAGTGTGTTAATGCTTAAAGTAAAAAAAAATCGAGTATTTATCTGCTTTTAAATCAAGAAAAAATAAATAAATAAATTGCAAATTAACTAACGTCTCTTTCATTAGTTTTCATTTATCGTCGAGAGTTTAAACGAATCAAAAAAATCTTTTAAAAAATAATGACTCTACTATTACTGGTATATATTTCGATTCGGATAAGATTATTTAGCTGGCTTGGGGGAATTTTTCTTCGAATTCAATAGATAATGTGTGGAAATTAAGCTAATTGGTCCTAGTCATTACATTGGCCGCATGGCCATAAATAAGAAAAAATTACGGGTCATCCAATGGTGTCAACGGCTATCTGGCCTGGCCACCAATAAATTGATGTAACAGAGCAATCATGCTGCCATTCGCATTGCACCAATAACTGATGATGCCCCTAGGTAAATGCCTTCTAGGTTCGTGAGGCGAAAAGAATATCGAAGAAGGGGATCTGTTCCAAGACGGAAAACATTATCCTGTCCTTCTCATTATGACAGCTTTACAACTAATATTCTAGATAAAAAATGTTTGCTTTGAAAAACGATGAGAGTTTCAACTATGTATATGATAATATTTCATTAATATCAGGTTTAGAAAATTAACATAAATGGTTGGAAAATGAATACTTTCCTTTCTATAATAAATGATGTTTTTATCATTCGAAGTAATAATTAATTAAAACTAATGATTATTTTTGATGGTAAATATGACAAAATTATTGTAATATTCCTACTTTTTAATATTTCAAAATACTTAGAACATTTGAAAGTTTTATTAATTATTCTAAATTAATTATAACTTTTTATAAAAAATANCAGTAATGAAGTTTGTAAAATTTTTAATTTTAAAAATTTATAATGTATCAAAATCATCATCATCACTATCCGTAGAACCAGTTTCCATTGAAGTCCGATGCCATTTACCACTCCTCTCTGTCAAGAACAGTACATGGTGAACCAGCTCATAAATCCTATTCTTGCATCATTTCTTCACATCATCCCTCTATTCCCTGTTAGTTACCCTTCCAAAATATTTTGTAATATTTCTTTTAAGGAAATTATTAAAAATCTAAGTTATGATACTTATCATTAGGAACAATTTGTTATTCTAAATAATTTTTAAACATTTATTAACGAGTATTATCATGTTTTGATATATTACATTTTAAAAATAAGTTACCTTATTTATAGAACAAGATAATATAATTTCATATAAATATTAATTTTTATACATCTATTAAATATTCTTTAATTAATTTTCATTTAAATAGAAACTTTATAGTATAAAACTTGCCGTTTAAATCACTTTTACCTTTTTGAGAATTAAGTGAAATTATATATAATAAGAAATCTTATCAAGCTATAATATATTTTAATATGATTTATTGTGTTATAATTACTTTATGTAAGTCGATTAATTATATTAGGCCTATATTACAGTATAATTAATTGGCCTGTAAAGAGTAATTTTCTAATATACAGAACATAGTAGAAGTAAAAAGTATTATTTTTTTCAATTTAATTATGAAATTAGTCAGCCAGATGGAAGTAGTAAGGCATTAACTTATAAGGGAACCGGGCTCAAATCCGATCCGGACCCTCATAACTTATAATGGATAGTCCAGGAGAATCAATTTACGTCAACCGATGGCTTTACCAATGTGACCCATCCGAAGGAAATGAAAATTAGGCCGGCCACTTAATTAATCCACAATGTGTTAGATGTGGCACTCAAACAACAGCAATTAAACAAATAACGTTTGTAATTATCTAATATTTTCTTACGTCTTAAAGTAATAAAAGTCGAAATTTAATAATTTGCTAAAAACTCTAGAATTTAGCTATTTAATTATATTATTATGTTGATACGAGAACTATTGTAATTTTAAAGTTTATAAAGACAAAAACTAATTTCTTAAAATAACACAGACTACATAAAAGTTATTTTTTTCAATTTCATTATAAAAAAATTCGGAAATAATATTTAAATAGTCTAAATGAAAGTCATAGGTGTCCGCAGAAGGGGGCAAACAGGGGGCTTGCCTCTCCCTGTGATGGAGTAAAAAATTCCATAAATTAGAATCGTAAAAGTGATTTGAGACATAAATTTACACCCTCCATCATTGCAGTGATGTAATACTGTATTCTATAATATACCTGTGGAAAATCCCCCCAAAATTAAATAATTAGTTGTCTCTAATCTTTAACTCCCCTCGGAAAATTTTGTGAGGATGCCGATGTAAGAGATATATTTTTCAAATTAGAATTTTACATTCAAAGTAAACGTAGATATAATTTTATAAAGTTGAAGAAAATAGACTTCCTTCTATAGAGAATAAATAACTAATAATTAGAAAATGACTTTGACAATTCTTATAAATAAATAAACTTGTTTGACTTTACAAAAGAAAAAAATTCAATTGCTAAGCTTCTCAATTTCAGATATATTTATCCCTAAGCAAATATAATACAGTACTTCTATTATACACTACTTCATCAAAGATGCTCTTAGATCTATTGAATTTTAATTAATTCGAAAATTTTTTAATGAATAGATTTTTAGATTAATTAACTTAATATAAAAACAAAATTTTCTTTGATTATCGGTATTAAAAAACATTTAAGTCTATATTTTCAACGTGTAATAATAATAATATAATTATTACATAACTCTGAATATCTTCTATTTTGAAGTTAAGACAATGCAGAAAATACACACAAGTCTATATTTTATCCATTTTCCACCAACCGCAGAAGTAACACTTACAATTACTTGAAGAAAACTTCATAAAAAGACAAATAATAAAAAAAAATTCTGCATTGTCTTAACTTCAAAAATGATATAATTATTACACACTAAAACCATTAAATAAAATTAGATTTTCGAGTTCTGTAATTGAAATTTAGATAAAGTGAGTTTACTCTCCGAAGAAATAGTTTTTTAAATTAAATTTTTGCATAATTTAATATAAAGTTATATTTGTTTTCATTCTTATGTCAAAAATGTGTAATTGTTATTCATGTTTAATATTGAATTCCTGTAATGATATTAATTATTTATAAATATTTTTAAGATTAATTCGACGTATAGTAACTTAAACCCTCTTCTATAGGTAGACAGTATTGTAAAATATATCAAATTTATCTTGGAAGCACCATTTATCTCTAGTTTCGGAGATATTTTTCATTTTTCAGACAAATATAGGATTTTTATCCCACTTAATTCATTTATTATTTAATGTATAGATTGCCTAAAATCATATTCATTTTAAAATAACTTCCATGTTTATCTTATTAATATTAGAAAACAAAATAAAATACAATATATATAAAGTTTATATACTTTATTCTTGGTCCTTTTCAATCTTTATTTAGAAATGGATATAGTCTGAGTAAGCTTCATTGCAAACCACACATTTGATCTTTAGAAAAGCTTACATGAGCTCGTTTGTTTTTACTTTTTAATGTAAAAATATGAATTTTTTAACAGTAAAACTAAATTATATAGCAGTAATTTTATTAATAAATAAATATATATATATATATAAAATACCGTATTANTATATATATTTTTTTTTTTTATTTTGAATTTCAAAAAATATTAATTTTTCTTATAAATACCTACATTTTTCAGGATTGACTTAGAAATTCTGATGGATGGTTCGATTCGAGTTATATCAGGTTCTGACCCTAATCTATATATATAAAATTGCTTGTCCTGACTGACTGTCTGAATGACTCACTGATTCATCATCGCCCAGAGCAAACCGCTGGACCTAAAGAGCAGAAATTTGGTACACAGTTAGAGTTCGTCATGAAAACGCACACTAAGAAAGGATTTTTAGAAATTCCCCCGCGGGGGGTGAGGGAGAGGATTAAGTCTTAAACGGAAGAACGGCTTCTACTGTACTATTTTAGATGCGATTTTTTGTTTTCAACTACATTTAGTCTTCATTGAATACTTAAGTGTATTAAATTGATAACATTTCAGACATTGTTATAAATATTTTTATCTATTTCGATTTTAAAAATGTTCGAACCGTTTTAAATTCGAATTTGTTATTGCATATTGGTTCGATTATAGAACGATTGTAAACGCTCCAGAAAATTGATCAAATTGAAAATAGTTCGTTTGATGATTCTCGGCAATTCTCTTCAGCAGTAGGTATTATATAGACCTAACAATTACTATAGTTATTGAAATATTGAATGTAAATGGGGTTTGCTTGCAAAACTTCCGCGGACGAATTCGCGGGTAACAGCTAGTATACTATATGCCTGATAACTCTAGTCCCTTATTTTGTGCGTCCAGTCGAAGTCAAGAAGAACATGGATCTTTTAAAGGATCTCTTAGTGCCTTAATTTTTAATATAATTGAAAATTTATAAGACAGTTGCTTAAAAAACAGTTTAAAATATGTACAAATCACAAAATGTACAGTAAACTTTGCTACAGCGCTCCCCAAAATAGTGAAATTCTCGTAAAGCAAATACGGATCTTCTCCTAAGTATTAAATAGAGAAACTGTGTATGTGAACTAATAAATTTACGATTTTGCATTACAAATCATTATCATCAAATGATGTGATTTATATACCGTTACTACAATAAATAACATTTTTATTATTTGAAGTAGCTCGTCTCAGCGCCAACTCAATTCTGTGTTAATTTTATTGATAGAGATGAAAAAAATGACGGCATTAAATAGAAGTTTAACTGTACAGTACTGTACAGTACACTGCAGATAAATAAGTTTACAGTAAAGCCCGAATAGAAAGAAAACCTGTCTAAACAAAAATAAATTGTTCCGAACGAAGCTATTTTTATGTTAAAAAAGAACCTGTTCAAAACGGAAACCGGATAAAAATATTCGGTACCGTGTGATTCTGGTTTACACAGATTTAACTGTATTTTGTTTTCGTCATATTTCAAATCAAATGCGGTAAAACCTGTGTAAAACGGAAATCGGCTTGGCAGGTTTCCGTTGTAGGCCTACTCAGTTTCAGTTTTGAACAGATTTTGCTATAATTTAAATTATAGAAGTTAGGTGTTTTGTTTATTTATTTTTAGATTAAATAATTAAGATGCTTGCTAAGTAAACNAATCTCTTGCGTCATCTGTACGAGTGGGCGAAAGTAAGCGTGTAATTTTGCGGCAATCGTATCTGTTTACCTATTGAGTAATGAAAAAAATTGTCCTTTGGTAGATAAAGCCTAGCGTAAATCAAGTCAACCTAGAATCCTGTTGCGTGATGCCTCCGGAGATGATTCAATTTGCTAAAGAGAATGACATTCAACTCCTCACACACAGCGATCCTAAAGGTTAGTTTCATTTGGTTTCATAATTACTTATTTAAATTTTCTATTAATGTCCAATTTGAAATTTTCATTTAGATATTCTTCCTCACGACATGATTCTGAAGATTTTTAAGGAAACGACGCATGACATCGATCCCAAATCCTGGGGCATGCAGTGGATCACGCGTTATTCAGTAATGGTTAAAGGAAGAGGGATCATACAGAGCAAAGGATTCATACTGTGCTTATCTAAAATAACATGAAAATGTCCTCACGTAATTTGTATATATTGAAGCAATTTAACCAAGATTCTAAAACTGTAGATGTTTTCAATTAAAGTTATAAAGATGTAAATATATTAAATTATTTAAAACTGCATTTGTTCGATTATAAGTATAAAAAAAGAACTTGGCTACAACGTAAACCTGCTTAAACGGAAAATACCTGAACGTAGCGTTTTTCTATTTTAACATAAAACCTGTATAAAACAGTAACCTGCCAAGCCAGGAAAAATATTCGATACCGTACGATTCCGTTTTACACAGGTTTTATTGTATATACATATATCATATATTACAGTATTTTATATCGCAATACTCAAAGCTTCTGTTCATACACAGGACAAGAAGGGCTTTTGATCCAGTTACTTCCAAAATTTAGTTTTTACGTAAAATAAAATCAAACAAGAGAAGTGATATAAATTAAAATTTTATAGATACAGGAAAACCTGTGTAAACCGGAATTTCTCGGTATCGAATATTTTTTCTATCTTGGCAAGTTTCCATTTTGATCAGATTCTTTTTAACGTTCCGAAGAAACTTTTACGTTTAGACAGGTTTCCTTTTTATTCGGATTCCGTTTTGAACAGGTTTTACTGTAATTGCTAAAATCTACTTTTATTTATTTTATTTAAATATTTTCTATGACTTTTAGAAAGACGAGAGGCCCTAAATTTGTGTTAAGGAGGGCCCAACCTCATCTTTCTCAATCAACTTATGATTTTCTTTTGAATTTATTCTGAATAAATGGAATTCTAAACTTTGGGATTATTTAGAAAATATTATTTTCATAATTATCAGAAAAAAATATTAATGTCTTTATAAATAATCTTAAATTATACACGTGCAAAAAATTGTTACAAAATTATAGTCATTTAGTTTTGAATAAAATATTATCATTATCTATACAATAGTCACGGGCTATATTTATTTTAATTTCATTTCCGCAGGAAACTTTAATTTCTTACAGTCCCATTTCATAAAAAATAAAGTAAATAGTCAATAATTTTCGTGATAAAAAAGATAAAATGAATTTAAAAAATACGAAAATAAATCTAAATTGCACTATGTAAACTCATATTTATATTTAGAACGTATAAAAATACAGTAAAACCTGTCCAAAACGGAACCTGAATAAAAAGGAAAAATTCTTCTGAATGGAACGATTTTCTATATTAAAAAAATAAATATTCTGTACCGTGCGATTCCGGTTTACACAGGTTTTATACTGTATTATTTTATATAAAGTTCAGAATTTAAACTTAAAAACCATATTACAGTTGGTTTGTATTAAAGATCATCGTACTTTAATTATAACATTTTTTTCTTTTTACTTTTTGAGGCAAAGATAACAATTTCCTTCTCATGCTAAATCACGTAATGTTACTTTTTACCATTTAAAGATCTTATCGTGAATCTTGCTTCTTTCTACTGTACCACTATCAAAAATCTTGAATATTGTATGAATTTTTTTCTCTCACAATGATAAACTTCATATACAGGAAACTCCATTCAAAATTAAGTTAATTTTTCTTTAAAACTATCAATATTAACGAAAAAAAATTTATGAAATAAAAGTTTCGTTTATTATCTGTACACTGTGTACATAAAATTTAGTTTTCGTTTACAAAAAATGAAATGAATCCTTTTTTTTTCAAATAAGAGGGATACAAATATAGCCTAAATATTCAAGCTTATAAAAATGCTTTTATTTTTATTTAAATATATTAATTTATATAGTAAAACCTTAAAACCTGTGTAAGACGGAATCTCAGGGGAGCGAATGTCTTTTCCGGCTTGGCAGGTTTTCATTTTGTATAGGTGTTTTGTTAACGTAAAAAATGGCTACGTTCCGAAGATTTTTTTCCTTTTAGACAGGTTTCCGTCGCATTGAGGTTTCGTTTTGGACTGGTTTTACCGTATAATTTAAAATTCGTAAATGAAATTTGACTGTAAAACATATTTTGAAAATTTATAATTTAAATGTTAATAATTTGCTTTAAAATTGTTTATTTTATAAATTATTTAATTAATTAACTAATTTATTCATTTATGCACTTAAATTTTATTGCATTATAAATTTACATAAAGATAAATTTTATATAGGTATGCACCAATTAGTCATTAATATTTATGTATGTGAATTATGTATCTATGTAGCCTATACAGTAAAACTTGCGTAAACCGAAGTCGTGCGGAACCAAATAGTTTTTCTGAATTGGAATGTTTTTGTTTTACTAAGATTCCGTTTTGAACAGGTTTAACTGTGTGTAATAAATAGCATTTTATGCTTTCTATATACACGCTTAAGAAAATACAGAATTTTCACAATTATTGGATTAACTCTTACAATTAGATAACATCCTTAATAATAAAACGTGAATCACAATTAGATGAAACTAAGTTCATAGCAACTAAACCATAAAACCTGTGCAAAACGAATCCTTAATAAAACGAAAACCTGCATAAACAGAAAAAAATGGTAGAAACCCAGCGATTTTCTGTGTTAAAAACCTGTTCTAAACGAAAACCTGGCAAACCGAAAATATTCGGTAACGTACGAGTCCGCTTTATACATATCAAACAGCTAAATCGCTATTTCGCTAGGCGTGAAGAAATAGAGAGAGATGAGCCTCGAATGGCGTGAAGTATCATCGTCGTCGTTTCGGATGCAGGAGTTAGGCAGATTCCTGCCTTCATCGGCCTCAAGATCATTTTTTATGTTTTAAATCTTTTTCTAGGTTTGTTCTAATTTCTATTTTTGGCTATTTCTCTTAGTCCATCCTCATGTAATAGTTCCATTTGCTACTATAAGAGTTTATTTCTTTACTCTATTGCTACATTTTAGTTCTTGTCTACTTGTCGACTTAGAATACAGTAAAATCGTGCGGTACCGAATATAAATTTTTGTTTACACCAGTTTCCGTTTTAAACGGGTTTTTTAAAACAGAAAATCGTTCCATTCCGAAGAATTTTTTTTTCATTTAGGCAGGTTTTCGTTTTGGACAGGTTTTACTGGGTACATTTTTCAAATAATTTATTTTATATCTTTTAAAAATAAAATTATATTTTAGTTTAAAAATAAAAATATTTAAATTCCTTTATAATTTTAATTCCTTGCAAATTTAACTAATTTTGAAGTAAATTTTATTAAAAATTTTACGCTTAATAATTGCAATAAATTTAATATAATAAAAGTACATTTATAAATGTTTATTTTAAGACATTTTTAAAAGTATATTTTACTTAATAAAGTTGAAAACTTAAAATTTATTACTCCCATCGCATTAAGTAGAGCAGATAAATTCTTATATTTATGTTGTTTATATTTAAAATTTATGTTTAATTAATGATAAATCATCATTAGTTCGTTAAAAGTATACTAATTGTATGTCAAATATGTTTATTCCGCTGGAAAAATGCAAATTTATATCACTGATATCATTTCCATCCTTGATTTTCATATAGATTTGCGTAGAAAATCAGTAAATAACGTGCGAAATCTTTATTAAATTGACGAAATAACATTTAAAATTTATTTCATAACTAATTAACAATTAATGGGAAGCATTAATTGATGATATTTAAATTAATTTACCATTAAAATCCCTCATGTAGTTCAAGAATTAATTAGCAGATTAACGAATCTGAATGTATAGGCCTATACGAATGTAGTCATCCTTTCAAAAAANATATAAAACAAGAATAGTCTATTACTTACGTTTCAAGTCTATAGGCAATTTTTTTAAAGTAAATTATAGGTTATATCGGCAAGAACATGCCCACGCTTTGTTCCTCATATTTATGTTGTTTATATTTAAAATTTATGTTTAATTAATGATAAATCATCATTAGTTCGTTAAAAGTATACTAATTGTATGTCAAATATGTTTATTCCGCTGGAAAAATGCAAATTTATATCACTGATATCATTTCCATCCTTGATTTTCATATAGATTTGCGTAGAAAATCAGTAAATAACGTGCGAAATCTTTATTAAATTGACGAAATAACATTTAAAATTTATTTCATAACTAATTAACAATTAATGGGAAGCATTAATTGATGATATTTAAATTAATTTACCATTAAAATCCCTCATGTAGTTCAAGAATTAATTAGCAGATTAACGAATCTGAATGTATAGGCCTATACGAATGTAGTCATCCTTTCAAAAAATCGTAAAAAATTATATTAATACTGTATAACGAAAAATTCTTTCAGATGGAGTAATTATGTCAAAGTTATAGTCTATTGCAAATTTTTAATTTTTAAATTAAATATTTATCTTCACTAAATTCGTTTCTAGCAAATTGTATGCTCTGTACTGCACAGTAGTTTATACTAACATCTTACATAGACTTTTGTACAGTACATAGTCTAGTAAAACCTGTTCAAAACCGAAAAAATATTCGGTACCGCGCGATTCCAATTTACACAGTTTTTACTGTATAATAAAATATCAGTTATACTGTATTTGAAAACAATTTTCTAATACAGTAAAACCTGTGTAAGACGGAATCGCACCGAATATTATTTCCATTTTGTGCAGGTGTCTTGTTAAGAAAATAATCGCTACGTTCCGAAAATTTTTTTCCATTTAGACAGGTTTCCGTTGTATTCGGGTTCTGTTTTGGACGGTTTTTGCTGTAATATCAATAAAATTTGCTGTAAAATTTAGTTTACGATTGACATTCACGACTTTTCCTGGAACACATTAAAAACAAAATATAATTAACTGACTTTGGGTCATAATATACTTTTGATAGCAATTTTTAATAAAATTTTATCAACTATATAATAAATTAAGAAATAATTTAATTAGATTTTAGTTTGTTATTGAAAATTTATGTAAATTTTAGCCATAAAATATTTGAAAGAAATTAAAATTTCCAGTTTGTAGAAGCATTATTTTAGTTTTTAGTGAATAATTTTATTAAATTAAATTAATACAAAATTAATTCTTAATTATTTATTTCTTATAGCTTGATTTTCAATAATGCAATTTATATTTTAGAATTTACAAATAAAGATATGTAAATTTCTCGCTTTGAACGAATCGTGTAAAAAATGATTATTTATTTATTTATTTATTTCATAATTAATTTTATTTGATAATTATGGTTGTTTATTGTACAGTAAAACCTGTCCAATAAGGCAACCTGGCTAGCCGAAAAAATATTCGATACCATGCAATTCCGTCTTACACAGGTTTACTGTATTAATATGTATAAAATGTATTCATTTTTTGATGATTTATTAAATTTTTGAAAAAATTTACAAACTAAATCATTGGAATGACTAGTAAAATTTATCCTTATTATTACAGAAAACCTGTGTAAGATGTAACCGCGCTGTACCGAATATTTTTCCGGCTAGACGGGTTTCCGTTTCGTACAGTGTTTTTGTTTATATTAAGCATCGCAGGTTTCGTTTTGATCAGGTTTCCGTTTTGAATAGGTTTTTCTTTATTTAACACAAAATTGCTCCGTTTCGAAGAACTTTTCTCGTTTATACAGGTTTTCGTTTTATTCTGGTTCCGTTTTTGACAGGTTTTTTTGTGTATATTTACGTAAATATACAATTTTAACGCTTTATATATAGATAAATCTAAGGATTTCTAATAAAAGTAAGCAAAACTCACACGGCTATAAAAGTTTATACGGCAACTTTATATAATAAAAAATCAATTTATACGAAATATATAAGGTCAAAGCATATAATTTATATTAATATTCTAAGGTTATAGTAATATATTTTTTTTATATTTTAACTAGTTATATTCTTTAAAAAGGAATTTATCACGTATTGCAAGATAATATCGTGACAATCCATCAACCCCCTTGCATAAATGCTAAAGTAGCTATTTAACAACGAGTTAAACACTCCACTCGAACTAAGAATAGTTCACATTATATACCGGTATATCTAGAAACAAATTTTTACAATAGTCATTTAAAGAATACTAATTGAGTAACATAATTATAATTCTAAGCAGTAGAGAAGTAGAAAAAAAAGACAATATAAAATCACGATTTGTTCTGTTTCATTTCGTTTCCAGTGCCAAGCACGACTCGAGATATCATGGAACTATTAACAAATAAAAAAATAATAAATAATATATATAAAACAAGAATAGTCTATTACTTACGTTTCAAGTCTATAGGCAATTTTTTTAAAGTAAATTATAGGTTATATCGGCAAGAACATGCCCACGCTTTGTTCCTCAATGTCCTCAGTTCATGGGTTGAGAAGGTTGACTTATCGAATTCTTGGGTCAAAGTTCAAAATTTTGTTATATTTTTCGGCATAATTCTGGGTTGTTTCGATGTTTAATGAAGATTCGATGGTTAAAACGTCGGAAATATTTTTTTCGATAAGTAGAGAATAACACGAATACAAAAAATTAGGTAATTTACAAATGAATAAAATGAAGAATTGTTTTATACGTATTCCTGCTTAGGAAAATATATTTTACGCCTATTTTTACAGCAAAATATTCATCAAACATCGACTTAAAAGCCATAAAAATGCGGAATTACTTCGAAAAATTGAAATTAAAACTCGTAAGTCAATCTTGCAACCTATAAAATGAAATCAAAGATCAAATTTTTGTTATATTTTTGAACGTAATTCTGAGGTGGTTTGATCAGTTAGATCAGAGGTTCCATCTTAATATAGGGTCTATAGGCCTCCAAGGGATCGGCGGTAGATTTCAAGGAATACATGAACTAGGATGGGAGGAATCATATCTTTATTTTCACTAGCTTCTAACTGAAATTTAATTACTTTCTTTAATTACGAAGGCATAAAATAAACTACAGTAGTGTGTGCAGTATCTGTAACTTTTCACTAATCACTTTAAAAAGAGGTCCAAAAGCTTCACCAAACTACCAAATGTGTCCACGAAACAAAAGTTGAGCTTTTCTTTCACATTAATTTTTAATGAATTGGCTGTTAAAATATCTAAAATATTTTTTAAATAAAAATAACCTGCATAAAACGGAATCGCATAGTACCGAAGATTTTTTCCTTTTAGACAGTTTTCCGTTGTACTCAGGTTGCGTTTTGGAAAGTACAGTAAAACCTACTGTAAATTCGTAGGGGGTCTATGAAAAAATACCCGAAACTTCTTTAAAAAAGTTGAATATTAACTTTTAAACACTTAAAACTGACTATTAAACGAGTTTCGAGAGCAAAATAATTTATAAATTAATAAAAGTTCTAGAGTTAAAATTATTTATGTTATTGTTGGGTCAGGTGTTTACCACATGTGAACACCTAACGACCGGGGTTCAATCTGGAACCCATAAAGTGACATTTACGTGTGAGTGGGACATTCGGGGTTGTCTTTTTGTTCGGGTCAGCAGATGAGTAGGACGTGACCGGTGTTCAGTCCGACCGTTATAACCGTTTCTTTGCTACATAAAAATACGACGTTATACTACTAGAGTGCATTCTCCCTTAAGAACTTAACAGTGGCTAACAGTTATAAACAAAAATTGGCGACTTTTTACGTGTTTCATATAATTAAAATATATTTTTTTAATTTTACAAAATAGTTTTTTACTGCTTAACGTTATAACTTCTTTACATATCTATGCTCTCTTTTAACTCCAATAAATGTTTATTATTACAATAAAAATAGCAGAAAATTAAATTATAAGCAATAAAACATTATATAAATTATTTATTTTATTTCCTTTATTAAAAATTACGTTCCATCTTCATTCTTCATCTATCAACAACAAAGAAACTTGTTCTTTCTAAAGTTAAAGACAATGCAACAAAATAAGAAAACTTTGAATTCTTCTATAATTATGATTTAATTATGATTAGTTTAACTAATATAATAAAATAAAATTTAAATTATATATATAATAAATAGAATAAAAGATAAGAAAGACGAGATGAAGAAGAAGGAAGAAAGGAAAAAATAAATAAATAAATAGAATTTAAATGTTTTATTTCAAATTTTTCTCATCAAAACTGATATATTTTATGTAAGTTACATATAGTAAACATTAAACAAATTGTTTTCCCAAGCTATATATTTCCGAACACATCGTATTCAGTATTTTAGTTTCGAAACACATCGAAACGTGGCAGATGGTGGATACATCGATGATGAAGAAGAGACCGATTTGCAGGTCGTGGGAAACCTGCCATTCATGCATGCTTTTTTAAGAACTCCCTTCACTTTAGATGTAAAAAAAACAAAGGGAAAAAACTGTTTTTATTCAATCACCTTTACTCTAATAGAGGCAACGCTTTACAAACGAATTGAAGGTGTGTGTCTGTGTGTGTGTGTGTGTTTGTATGTGTGTTTGTATGATTACTTGGATTTTCTTTGGATGATTTTTCTTCTATTCTTATTCGACCAAACTGAAAATGCTATATTACAGATATGTTTTCGATCGTTTTTAAGCAAATGATGACATTAAATAATGGTCCTAAGAATTTACTGAAAGTGTTTTCGATATTCCATTTTAGTTTGAGAGAATTTCTACTGACAAACACCCCTCCATTCAATATGTTTTATACATTTTGATTGGAACGTTTTGAGAGGAAACTGTTTTAAAATATTGCTTTACATTACCATTCAAATATCTTCCCCCTTCTACAAGTAAAAAATTCAATTTTTAGTTTGTTCTGTCTGAATAGAATACAAATATATGTATTTTTCTATGATTCTCCTCCTTATCCTCTGCATTATCTTAAAGTTACGTCATAAAATGTATTTTATTTTAATATTTATAACTTAAAATGATCATTTAAGTTACATTTATACAAATAACGTTTTTATTTTATTAATAAATTAACGTAAATGTATGTATTAAGCCACCATTTCCCCAATTGTTAACCTCTGGGGATCGCGATCTACTCGCTGAGAATCTCTAAACCGCAAATACAGTACATTGACTTCTCAAACATACACCATAATATTTCTGTATTGTTATTAAAAATATAGAAATATAATAAAAGTGAATCGTTAATGGCACCTAAAATACTTAATATAAATCTGGGATTTTTAACTGATTAAATATAATTAAAATTCACACTTTTTAATGTTACTTTCTCATAATCTGGTGTTTAAAATTACAAATATAGGCTATAAATAACGATTTTTAATCAGTTTTGCTTTGTATAATAATATAGATCTATATTAATTCAACTTTTTAATGTTTTTTACAGCGTATTATTTAAAAAAAAAATAAAATTAGCAACGATTTGCATCATTATAACCTTAATTTACACGACTTAACATTCCTTAACTGACCCTCCTCCAAAGACATAATGTTCGAGTTTAAGGGGAAAAATAAAAGGTATATTTATAAATTTTTATAATTTATTGCCATTTTTCTCTCCTGCAAATTACCGAAGATATAACTATTAGAAAGTTATTACCATTGGACTAATGGTGTAATTCTCGATACCCCTGTGATCGTGTCAAAGAGTAGACTGTGGCATGTTTAGCCTTAAGCTTAGAGACGATATAGACCTGTATAGCTTTCTATACAGTTCGAAAAATCAGTAATCATTTGTAGAGCTATGATATACAGTAATTATACTTAATGATATTTCATTCTTTTAATGTATTCTCTTAATGATTTTCAGAGCTTCACGGTAAATTGGAAATCACAGTTCTTTAACCGTTCGTGCTGATTTTTATTTATAAAATTTCTTGAATTTATATACGTCTTAATTGTTTAGTAATTTATAATTACGGATATTTAATAAAAAATCGAAATATTGTCTTGTAAAATAGAAAAAAAATGTAGAAAATTCTAAGGTTTGTGTGTGTAGTTATATGAAGTATTTTTGATTTGTTAAGGCAGTAAATGCTCGTTTATTTATTAAATTATATTTGCAGTTGGAAAATTACAAATTTTGACATTTTATAAATCTAAAATTTGCTGTAAATATTGATTTTTAAAGTTAAAATTACGCTAATTACATATAAAAATCTAATTACTAAATTTAAAAAATGCTACAAAACAAGAGTAAAATTATAAAATTTATTGAATTTTTAAGAATAATTTCAATTTTCCAATGATTTACAATTGAAAAAATTTAAATTATTAAGTAAACAATAATTAATAGTTAAAATTNAAACCCCCTCACAATTTTTTAATGATGGTACTTAAAATTGTATCATTTGATAAATTAGATGTCAATTGAATGGAGGATTATTTTAAAAATTAGATGCAACTGATAGACTATGTCTTTCATTTATTAATTTAATATTTAGAGTGGAAAATAGTTTAAGCTATCTCGTAGAAGGAGAATGAAAAACCTTAAATAAATAAATATAAAATTCGATATTTAACGTGATTAATGTCTTAAAAAGTCGTACAGACTGTAAATTCTCAATAATCTATTTAACTTATCAATACTACAAACAACCTTCCTATATATTTTATACAGTAGGACAGAATTCAGAATTAAAATCTGCAAACTGATAAATCTTACACCGATTTAGCAGCGAATAAACGTGAAAATCATTTATAAAAACCACAAATTTAATATTAATCGTTCTACGATTTCGATGACGGCTTCTAATCTTTAATTATTCGGGTCTTATCGTGGCCACAACCTTAATTTCCAGAGCATTCGATAGTCTCGTTAGCCTTGTGCAGCTCATCACGGGTTAACGAACTCTCGCGTATCCGATTAAATATTCCTTAATTTTTTTATTTTCTTAAAAAAATAATTATTAAAGTAGAGAAGATTTATTAAACTTTAAACACGAATAACCTATAAATGTAATTCATTTACTTTCTGTGACAGTGAAAGTCTGCGAGGAAATCATAAAATGATAAAAATGAATCATTTTCTCTCATTGATAAATGTCATTAGGTCATGTATATATTTTATTTTATTTTTTAAATCTGGTTAGTTTTGATTAATATTTAATTCATGTTAATTTATATGAATATTTATTAAGTTTGTGTAAAGATTATAAATAATCTTTTTATCATTTATTTTTCCAACCTGCAATAGAAAAAATGAAAAAAAAAAGGAATTCTTAAGAAGGATAATTAATTTTCTAGATTGTATTTTTAAACTTAAATTCCAAATTTAGTTTAGAAATTTTTAGGTTCATTTAGCTCGAAAATGTATTTTATTCGGTTAATTTATTATAAAGGCTTTTATGTTAGTTCTAGAACGGATTTAATCGATTCTAGTATTTGCGTTAACTCACTTTCTGGACAATAGCTGCTTTGAAATAAATCAATTATATACAAATGTATGATCCCGAAATATTACACTCGCCAATTTTGATTAAATTATCTCGTTGCTGAGATAGAAAATTCTCTATTTTTTATAGTAAGCTAATTATTTAATGAAGGTTTATAGCGAGATAAAGCTTTTAATTAATTTTTTTGAATTTTATGTAACTGTTTATACAACTCTTCTCCTGAAAAGCGACGAAAAATTGTTTACTTAATGTTCACCATAAGACGAGATAAAAATATGTATTATTTTAATGGGAACCAATATAAAATCAACATAATTATTGGCTTGGTATAAAAAATTTCTATAAAAATGGCAGCCTTTTCGCAAAATAAAAAGTATGCTACTATTAAACAGGGGAGCCGAACCCACGCCTTTCAATAGGACTGCCTTAAAACATACATTTAATCATTTCATGAAACGTTAAAAACACACCTAAATTCTCTCTATTTTAAAAAAAAATTCTTACGTGACACATAATTAATTAACTTTACCTTTAACGTGTCACTTAACTTTTACGTATTTATCGAAATTATCGATTTAACGGCAACATATTTACTTTATTAAATTGACTCGAATGGCTTCTCTTAATGACATATCGAATTACATTGTAGAATTCTTACTTCTCGCAAGTCACACGATCATAAGATATAGAGCTACTACGTGATTATGATAAGAAGTATGCGATTAAAAGCTGTATAAAGTTCTAATCTCTTCTATCAAATCTAAGTCTTTACAAATATCTCTAAGGCATTAAATTATCTTCCGATAAACTTCCGATAGAATATATATAAGCTTACTTTGATAATAACAACTTCCCAAGGATTCGGTTCCAAACATAATTACACGTTGGTTCTAGAGAATACTAATCATGGATTTTTAGTTATTGCACTGATAAGATTAGATTTATTGGATGACATTGTAGTATAAATAACTATATATATGTTTATTACAGAATTAGGTCTTAGATTTTTCATATTACTTCCGGTTTGTACAGATTTTTTCGGGAATTTTTCGTGTTAACATCGTATAAACTATAGCAATCTCCCCTTCAGTTGTAAGCGTAAGATCTACGATAACCTATGAAAACTGCCATTTTTTAAAATTACGCAGTAAAATAATTTAGTAATTTATAAAATAAAGTAAATTTTATATCATGTTTTTTATATTTTCTGTAAATTTTATAGAATTTCTTCTGACATTTACGCATGAGTTGTGTATGTAAACTCTATACGCCAATGATTTGATAATTTTAAAAGATAAATATTAATTTAACATATTTTTATGTTGATTTTATACTCTAAAAAGTACATATTTAATCTGTTCTACACGTAATTTCGGGATTGAAAATTTGTCATGAATAAGTTATAAGGTAAAATTGATAGGGGTATACTTTTTTTCCCGAAAGAGTTTGGTTATTAATTTTTATATAACGACACTTAAAGGGGGAAATAATATATGTTTGATATATAAATACAGACAAGGTTTGGAAGTGTTTGTTTATGAATCTTCACCCGACATTTCGCACGTCAAACATGAAAAAGTGGGCGTAACACGTCCCACCCAAATATCTTAATAAATACTCAAGGACAGTAGCATCGTAAATCGATGCCTGATATAAAAATTGCACTGTAATCTATCGATCCATCTGAAAAATTGACACATACTCGAATGACTGATCTTAATTTTAGTAGATATGTTAACGTCTTAATGAAGTAAGACCCAATGCAAAGCGCTTCTTTCTGGTCTGGTGTCAATCCAGATTGCATATATTAATAAGTTAAAATTTGATTTTTTTTAAGAAAGAGGGGAAACATTCTCTTTATTCCTTAGTTAATATCTTAATAAGAGGGTCACGGGTTGTAGAAAATGAAGACAAAACTGGCGACGTGGCATACGTCATCCGAGAATCACTGGGTGTCAGATAAGGCTGACCATTGCTCTATTACCTTCTATTTTTAAACGGTGGGTACTTCCGTCATCTCGTGATGTGAATCTTTAAGATGCAGTAAATGATAGGTTAGTGGGAGAAATATGCGTTACTTAATTCCGTTCTCTATTTTTCTAAGTGATGTTACCTTCAGAGTAACCATGCTATAAATTTTCTATTGGTATTCGTGATGCCTTTCTGCTCTTCTGTCACGTTTTCATTTTTAATTTGATGCATAATCTTTAACGAATAGAAATACGTTGATTGATGTAATTTTTAAGATTGAAGAGGGATGAGATTTTGCCACCAATAATGGTGAATTTCTTGCCACCTGCATTCGAATAATCTTTATAATTTATCTGATTGTTATCGAACATTATTAATCACATATTCGAAGAAATAAAACCCATTATAACTTAATAAATGTAGCATATATGCATCAAAAGTACTGATTTTCCTGCATTTATGTGTTTCTTTTATCAATTTGACTCTGTTCAATAATGCATTAGCTATAAAAACATATTCCCCCCTTCTTGCTAGTTTAAGTTCGCAGTACTTTATCGTGTGAAAAATTGTAATTTTTACTGGTAAAAATGGCGATTTTCCTTCATTAATTATTTATAAATTAAATTTACAAAATGGTTTTATTAAAATGTAACGAAACTTTATTAAAATAAAGTCGACGCTTTACCTCATAAATTTACAATTAATATAGTAAAACCTGTGTAAAACGGAATGGCATGGTACCGAATATTTCTTTCCAGTTTGCCAGCTTTTTCGTTAACACAAAATCGCTCCGTTCTGAAGATTTTTATTCCATTTAGGCAAGTTTCCGTTGTACTCAAGTTCCGTTTTAGACAGGTTTTATGTTTAACCGAAGTAACTATTTATTTCTTGTTTAAACAAATGTTATAAATTGTTTAGTAATTAATTTACATTAAGTTATGTTAAATTCTTTTATTCAATAAACTATAAACGTAACTAAACGGAAAAAGTTATTCGAAACTCAACCATGTTTGGTGCTTTAAAAAACCTGTTTACAACTGTCAAATCGGGAAAAAATACGGTACAGTGCTAGTCCGGTTTACACAGATTTTACTGTATTTTCTATATTACTTTTTATTTTTTATAGTATTTAAATTAATTATAAAATCTTACAATTTTTAAGTTATTTAATTTAATTTTTCTTAATTTAATCCTTAATTTTCTATCATTTTCAGTCTGCTTTTTAAAATAATTTTTTAATCTTTAGTTTATAAAAGGGGAAAAATTTAAATCTTTAATTCTACATTTTTTATCTTTTTTATTCTCTTATAAAATCATAAAACATTCAAATGAAATTTTAAATAAATTTTACGTTTGCAGCAAGAAAAATAAACAAAGCTTCAACAAAATCGAGTAAAATTTCTTACTTTAAACACCGAAACCTCCAAATTTAAAATTGATTCTATTTAATAAAACATTTTACTTATAAGAAATAAATTTAAAATCAATTTTTCCTTAAAAAATTCAATTTAAAATCGCGTTAGAAGCAATTTTTCATTTATAAATGCATATAAGAGTTAGACTTGTGACTACATTACAGTAAAACCTGTGTAAACCGGACTCTACGGTAAAGAATACTTTTTCGGCTTGGCAGATTTCCGTTTTGTACAGGTTCTTTGTTAACATAGAAAATGGCTCCGTTCCGAAGATTCTTTCCGTTAAGGCAGGTTTCCGTTGTAATTACATTCCGTTTTGGACAGGTTTTATTGTAATTCTGTACGTTTGAATTAGATAATTAATTTACTAATTAATTAATATTTATGTATTTTTGCTTCTCAGTTAGAAATATCGAGGATGATCGAGTGTTGAAAGCCTTATTTTCATGTAAAGTAACTTATCTCTTTAATTGTTTTTGCAGCATTTTATATAAATTATACAAATATGAAGTTTACAGAGGTGTAAAATGCTTTGTGTAGTGTTGTTTAAGCTAACATACAATCAAAATGCTGTAAAACCTGTCTAAAGGCTGGTATACACGGTAAGGAAATCCTCAAAGGATGTGCTTAACAGACGAAAAAAAACTCGGATATAACTGGCTGGATCGAACATAGTAATTTACAAAACTTATTAAAATATCTCCCAACGTATAAAGAATTATTTTTATTTAAAAATGGATAGATAGAAAAAAAAATCACGGTTAATCCTCAAATGATTTCCTTACCGTGTATACCAGCCTTAAAACGGAACCCGAATTAAACGGAGACATACCTAAACGGAAATGGAATGATTTTTCTGTTTCAAATAGAACCTGTTTAAAACGGAAAAAATATTTGTAACCGTGCGATTCGATTTACACATGCTTTGCTGTATTGGGTACCATGTAATTCCGCTTTACACAGGTTTTAATGTAGTCTAAATAATAATTTTGCATAAAAATTTACTATGAAAACTGTATCGTGAGGATTTAAAAGACATTCTAATTGCACATTTATTCCTTAAAATTTTAACAATAAATGAATTTATAAATAGTGTTGGATTCTTAAATGCAAAATTCTGTCTTTAGTTTTGTTTCGCTGAGGTTAAAACCTTAATATAATTTTTGCTTAGATAAAAGCAGTGAAAATTCGAGTAGCTACTACAACTACTTTTTTTGGAGATTTTCGGCTAGAAGCCTGTAATATGCTGTCATGGTCAGTCTTCCATCCATCACCGAAACGTCACATCCCAGACAAAGAGGCGTGATCTGCAATCTTGCACTTCGTGAAGCATTAATCACGACGGAAACTGTTAGAGAAAATTAAAATCGTCATCTTTTCAAACTATTCGACAAACGATAGTTACAGTAAATAATGTAAAGTATAATTGTGTGTTAAATGTCTCAAAAGATGTCAAATTTCTGTATTTTTCTTTCTATGCCGTGTAAAATACAGTAAAACCTGCGTGAGCCGGAATCGCACGATACCCAGAAACCTTTCTTTTAACACACACAATCGCTCTGTTTCTGTTGGGTCGGTTGTTTTTGCACGTGTGAAAACCTAACGACCGGGGTCAAATCCCGATCAGGTAACACTTACGCGTGAGCGCGAGATTCGGGTTAGTTAGACGGGCGGGACGTGACGTGACCGGTGTCCAGTCCGAACCGTTAAACCAATTCTTTGTTAGATATTAAACAGCGATTTTTACGATTAGAGAGAGGTCTTTACACGCTAAGAGCCTAACAGTTTCGAAGAATTTCTTCCGTTTACGCAGGTTTCTGTTTAATCGGGTTCCGTTCTGGACAAGTCTTTACGGTATTATATTTTAAAATTTGCAATTTTCTTTTAAAACTTCCATTAAAAAACAAGTATTAAACAGAAATTTCCGCCGTTCTACTCTTCGAAAACGGTAGAAACTTCATCGATTGACCTTTGAACTTCTCGCTTCTTGTTACCGAAAACTGGTTACAATCTTTGTCCATTGTTAAGATCCAATTAAACTTAAAAAGGGAGCCATTAGAATCTACGATAACAATTTTAATTTCAGTTTTGCTATATTTAATTATTTGATTTATTGCGCGTTATCAGGGCCCTGTCTTGGAGAGGCCATTTGATTAGGGCCTCGAATTTGGAAGCTGAAAACATTGAAAATTATTCATTTTATTGAATTTCTTGAGTATTAAGGAGAGCAGAAAATCACTTTATTTAAATAATTTAATGGTTTCTAAATGCTTTTCCAGGCCCTGATCCAAATCCTATTGAATGCCTCAAATGTTTTATTGTACAGTACGTACTTATATTCTATTATTATTTTTAATTATAATTAACATTATTGATTGTTTCTTTATACAATAAATTCCCTTCTGAATCCAAATTAATTTGGTTTTGAATTTGTTTCATGCAATTTTTAAGAAAGAAAACTATTATTATTTTTAAAATAAGAATTACAGTAAAACCTGTGTAAGCCGGAGTCGCACGGTATCAAATACTTTTCCCGTTTTGAACATAGAGAATGACTTTGTTCCGAAGAATTTTCTCCCGTTTTGGTAGGTTTTCTTTCTATTCGGGTTTCCTTTTAAACAGGTTTTTCTTCTTTAATATAGAAAATCGCTCCGTTCCGAAGAATTATCTTTCCGTTTTGGCAGGTTTCCTCTCTATTTAAGTTCCGTTTTAGACAGGTTTTACTGCATATTTAACGTACTTATAAACGATAAAGCTTTACAAGAAAGTAAATGATTTAAATAATTAATTCAAATAATCAATTAAAGCTGAAAATTTTAATTATCATTCAATGGATAGAAAATTAAACGTAATTAAACATTAAAAGTTGTGAAAATTGAAATTCGTAAAAATTATATATAAAAGTTTTAAAGAAAAACATGAAAACTTATCATTAATATATGTTGAAAACTAAACATACCATTGAAGGAGAATCTTTAAAATTAATCACAAAGTTTCGGTCTGCCAGCAATTACAAAACTTCATTAACTTTAAACTTAATTATTCCCTGCATACTTTCCTGTTAATTACCAAAATGGCGTCTGGTGAAATTCCCACAGCACCGCCCCCTGCTGCCGAATGGCAGAGTTAATGAGTGAATAACTCGGATATCTTTGGCCCCCTTTTGCAAATCGTGGCCTGTGACTTCCGTGACTGTCTCTAGTTGATCACAAGAGCGCTTCACACGGCTACCTGAGAGCTAAGAAAGTTAGTGTAACACGCCATCTGCTTTATACAAACTGCAGGGGATTTCAACAGATGTAAACTAAATTTATTCATTTCCGTCCCCCTCCGATTTTTTTAACTTTAACATTAAATTCTGCTATAAATTCCCCTCCGATTTTATAGGTTCTTCCCAGTTTGTTAGGCAATTTCTTCGCTATATTTCCAATTAAATTAATTTAAATGTTTACAACCTGCATAAACCGGTTTGTTGGATTTTATACAATGTCTTTTGTTTTTTTCAAGGTTTTATGTGTTTTTTTTAACATGTCCGCTGTTAAATTTTATGGTTTGACGTTAGAGTAACGCGGTTTCTGGAGAATTCTATTCGATATTTCTTGATTAATTAACTGTTTACTACAAAGCACTAATTACAGTAAAACTTGTCCAAAACGGAACTCGAGTATAACGGAAAACTGCCTAAACGGATGAGAAATCTTCGGAATGGGACGATTTCTCTGTTAACAAGAAGTCCGCTCGAAACGGAAACCTGTCAAGCCGGAAAAATATTTGGTACCGTGCCATTCCGTTTTAAGCAGGTTTTTTATTTCACCTAATTTTATAGATTTTCGAAGATTTTTAATAAAAGTATCGTTTTATTTATGCGCTTAATTAACGATACTTTCCTCGTTAAGTACGACAGTTTTGTGATATTACTTAAACACTAAAACCTGTACAAAACGGAACCCGAATGAAGCGGAAATCTGCGTAAATAAATAAGATTTTTTCGAAACGGAGTTTTTCTGTGTTTATTTCTGTGTTTAAGAAAACCTTTACTGTAATTAAATAATTTACAATGAAATTTGTAATATGAGCAGTTTTATGTAAAAATTTTAATACCTTTTAAGGTGTTTAAATACAAATTTTACTAAACCTGTATAAAACGGAATCGCCCGGCACCAGATATTTTTTCGGTTTGGCAGGTTTCCGTTTTATTCAAGTTCCGTTTTGGACAGGTTTTGCTGTATTTATTTTACTTGTAGACTAGTTAAAAATTAAAGAATATTTTTTGGAAATTTCATGAAATTTCTATAACCAAATTTAGTAAACAAAGTCAAAATAAAGGCGTTAATCAAGCATTTAAGAATAAATTACAGTAAAACCTGTCTAAAGCGAAACATAAATAAAAAAAACCTGTTTAAACGGAACGATTTTCTATGTTAAAAAAGTACTGTACTTGTGCAGTACGGAAACCTTCCAAACCGGAAAATATATTTTCGGTCCGTGCGATTCCGGTTTAGACAGGTTTCACTGTAAATTTAATTAACCTGCGAAAAGGTGACTTTCGCAGGATAAAACGAGAGGATAAAACTTACTTTTTACTGTTTAAATAAGCTTATGCATAAAAGACGGTCTGAAATTTTAATCGTTAATTGAGTAATTGAGTTTTAAAAATAATCTAAAATAAATTTATATTTAATGCTAAAAATTAGCATATTTACAGCAATATTCGCAGGATAAAATACATTTTGTAAGAAAATGCAACGTTATTATGCCCGACAATTTAATTTAAATGTAAAATTGAGTGAGTGATGAAAGATCTAAATGATAATTATCTCCGTTAATGATATCAGCAAATTTTAACGAATATTGATATACCAATTCAAGAATAGCTTCGAGGATTCTTATATAGGCCTATAATAAATTAGAATTAAAATATATTTTTAATACAGTAAAACTTGTGTAAGCCGGAATCGCATGGTGCCGAATATTTTTCAGTCTGACAGGTTTCCGTTTTGAACAGATTTTTTGTTAACGTAGAAGATTCTTCTCTTTTAGACAGGTTTTCTTTCTATTCAAGTTCCGTATCGAACAGGTTGTTTCTTAAAACTCTACGCAGAAAATCTCTATGTTGCGAAGAATTCGTTCCGTTTAGGCAGGTTTCCTTTCCATTCAGGCTCCGTTTTGGAAAGATTTCGCTGTATTACCGGTTTATATGGGTTTCACAGCATAAATCATTTCATTTAATAGCTATAATTAATTTCTAAACTTAAATTTGATAGTTTTATATGACTATACATTATTATACAATAGTCAATACTTACTTTGGGGATGAAGTAGGAAATTTACTTATAATAGATAATTTAAAATATTTAAGAGAAAATTACTTCCTGTAGACAAAAATCTTAATTCTTTAAAGAAGCAATAAATTTTCGATTATCTAATGATTAAAGTTATTAGCATTCTGGATACACAAATTACACTAATCAAGCGGGACACTAATCGATAACAACGCAACCTCCTGTTCAATCAGTAAGGAATTAAAGACATGTTAAGGACGATTTAAGGAGTTGTTGTGCATCCTGTAACAAAGGGACAGACGAAACACTAATGATAAGTATGTAGTTTACGATGTTGTCATCCAGATTAATAATATAAGCGCTCTTCGTTGTATAAAATTATAGATTAAATCGCTGCCGAAAACACGTGATTTAGAACTCTAAATACAGTAAATCCTATCCATAGCCCAACCTTAATAAAACGGAAACCTGTCTAAAAGGAAAGAATTGTTCGCAACGCTGCGTTTTTCTATGTTTAAAAAGGAAACCTGCCAAGCCGGAAAAAATATTCGGTACCGTACGAGTCAGGTTAACGTAGATTTTGCTGTATATGATTTATACCCTAAGATTTATACAGTAAAACCTGTATAAACCGGAGTTGTACGGTATCGATTATTTTAACCAGTTTGGTAGTTTCCGTGTCGAACAGGTTCTTTTTAGCATTGAAAATAGATTCCGTTTCGAAGAATTTTCACGTTTTTTGCAGATTATCGTTTTACTCGGGTTTCGTTTCGGACTGGTTTTACTCTAATGTGCCAAGATAATACAAAATTAATTAGACATTTACTGCGTAATTTAACTGTAAGATAATACAGTATTATGAATATTTTATTATATAATAAGCTATTTATGAAAAGGATATTTTTAACTTCATTTCTAACGCGCGACATGGCCCAAAAGTCAGTTAACCACTATTAAAAACAGTGAATTTCTGTTTTGTTTGTGAGCAACTGTGCCAATTTTGTAAGGCAAAACACGCATTAAAAATCGTAAATTGAATTTGGAACATTGGCGCGTTCATGTGGAATACGAAGAACACAATAAACTGACTTTTGGGTCACCTCGCTTCACAGTTTATTACTATTGATTAATATTATTACAACTGCACTGTACATTTAGGATAAAGATGTGATTTTGCAATTATTTTCAGCTAAACTACATTTTCAATTTTCATGATGATAAGTCTGCTTCTCTCAGGGCTTCATTAACATTAAAACAGCTTTATCATTCGAAAATATCAAGCCATTACGAAAAATAATTAAATTATTTTTATGCACTAAAAACCTGCTTAAAAAGAAACCCGAATAAAACGGAAACATGCCTAAACGGGTAAAATTTTTCGGAACGGGCTATTTTCTACGTTAAAAAAAGAACCCGTTCAAAACGGAAACCCGCAAAAAAAATTGAGTAAAACCTGTGTAAAACGGATTCGCGCGGTACCGAATATTTTTCCGTATTGCACCGGTTTTTTGTTAGCATAGAAAGTCTCTACGTTCCCGAAGATTTTTTCCGTTGTACTCGGGTCCGTTTTAGACAGGTTTTACTGTAATATAAAAATTTCATAGTTTTATTTTTTAAAAATCAGAATTGATAGAAGAAATTTATATTCGAATATTCATAAGAATTATTTAATGAATTTATTCATATAATCATGAATAAATAATGAATAGGCGTAGCAATTAATTATAACTTCCTAATAATTTGGTGGTTCGATCTATGAAAATAATAGCCTTAAATATGTTATAATTCTAGTTTAAAGATCAATTTGACGTTATTCTGAACGATTTTAAAATAAATCACCTCATCTAATAAAGATGTTTTTCTCGAGTTTCCAACATACATCTTAAGTTTTTGATTTATGACACTAATTAATTTGGTGCTCACATTCCCCGTATACTTATTATTTAAATAAAACCACATGAAATTTTAGAACTTTACTGCCTGCCCCTGTAAAACACTTACACTTGTCTAAATGATTAATGTTACGATTCATTAAAATTTCAAAAACTTATCCTTAAAAACCGGTTTCTCATTCCAATAGCTTAACCATTTCAAAGGTTATTTTTATGATAAAAAACCCAGTGATATCTCTAAAGCTGGGTACACCGGTATACCCGAACGTGTAAAGTTTTCCCGTTCAGGTATATACCGGTGCGTGTAGCCTATACCCGTCTTGACTCTAAAAACCCCCGTATTTTAAAAATTTTAAATTAATAATATTATGTAAATAATTTATTTATAGAAAAACAAATAATATTTTTACAACCGAACATCCAACCAAAATCACGTTATTCGCTATCAAAAATAAGCGATCTTTCAATTGTTACCATGTAAAAATACATAGAATAAATGTTTAAAATATGTAAAAAAATTAAAACTTTCTTCTATTTTTTAACGTATAATAGGCATTTTAAATGTATTTTTGTGTTTTAAAGGCAAGATTTACAAGATGAGACTGACTGTCGTGTCGTCACGGAAATATTTGATAAAGCATCATCGTGACAACTAAGAAACCATAATATATATACGTATACATACATATATATATATATATATATATATATAAGAAGCTTAAGGTATATTTTGTTGTTTAAGGGTATCTGTAACGTTTAAGATGAATATTACCTTCTTGCATGTTTTGACGAAACAATATGAGGAGATCAGGAAGTGAAATTAGATCCTAGACATTAGATTAAACACGCAACGTTTTCGATCTTTGCTAAAAGTTCCTTTCCTGAATCAAATTTTAGCGATGATAAATCGTTTTTAAAGATCTTATCTAAAATTTTTATGTAATATTATANTAGCCTATATTTGTTTATTATAATTTAAAAAAAATTATTAAATCAATAATTATTTTATATACATTTCGAATTCAAAGCATCGCATTTGTTACTTGTAACGTAAAAAAAAAGTAGAAATTATAGCTTATATCATTATATATCATGATGACGATCATCATACATTTGCTGACTTGAATAAATACATTTGTATGCATCTGTTATTTAGAATGTTACAATGTTATGTTACAAGATTCGAAACTGAAAATAGGAAGCCTGTGGCTAAATTCGGCGATTTATCACCCTCTTCTATGTAATTGCAGGGTTACTACAACTAGAAAGATACCAATAACCACACCCTATCTATAAATCTTAAAGAGGAACATTTTACAGTTAGCGAGAGATGCAAATGTTTGGCAAATCGTGATTCTTTAAAGATTAAAGTGAAGAATTCTAACGATACAATCAATTTTTACCTTTAGTAACATAATTCTGCTAGGCGTTAACCTCCGAGGTTAAGTGCTGTGCTATAACTATTTTTTACGAATAAATTACTGCTTAAATTATTCGAAATCTAAAAAAGAAATTCGTTTAGTACAGTGTTTTAAGTGATTCATTTAAATTATACTTTTTTAAATTAATATTTCTTTCATTTAATCACGTGTTAAGATTGTATTTAAGTTATTATTGCATAGACAATAAATTTTAGGTAATCTATGAAGAGATTTATATTATTATTTAATGTATTTTTGTATAGTGATAACCAAATTTATGAATATTTTTTATAAGTGCTTAAATTTGCTGCTTTTTGTTGAAAATATCTATTTTTGATTCAGTTTACTAAATGATACGTTAGTTTACATCAGTTATAGTTAAACGATTAAGGTTGTAAGCATTTCGTAATCGTTTAATTCAATAAATTATCATCATCGTGGAAATTAACAATGTACTTTTTTTGGTTTTAACACGGTTTCTTAAATATTATTTGTAATTAATTGTAATATAATTAAAATTAATATAGATTAAGCTAATACTTTTAGCATAAGCTACAATCTTAAGAAATGTAAGAAAAGAATTTTTTGAAGATTTAAACATAAATTAAGCATTAAAAATTAAATTTAAGCTATGGGACACTGCGCGACATTCAATAATGAAGCGTTATTGTTACTTTTTTCCAAGAAATATTAAGAAATTCGAAATCATTTGAACTATAAATGACCCAGACTATCTTCTCGCATGGATGATGTATTAAAAAGAAAAGAAAATAACTTTTACTTTTAGCTGAACTAAATGGGTTGAATATACTTTTGACACTGTCCTTGGATATTACGATCTATATAGATAAAGTATGTAATTGTTCTTGCTTAGAGAAGATAGATAATAAGCAACAATTAAGGACGGAATTGCTTTTATGTTTAAAGATATTAATCAAACTGATTAATCTTTAAAAAACAATGGCTTTTTTGTTGATAGTAAGAAAAATTTCCTAATAAAATTATTAATAATATTATATATTATAATTTTCAAATATTAATATAATTAAAATTAAGACGATTATTTATGTGTGAAATAGAATTTTTTCGTTCTAAACACATTCATTCACTCAGTATTAATATTTTATTGTACTGTACAGTACTTACCAATAGAAAGAAATAATTTCTTTTATCGGATGTCCAGTCACAGTTATACGTGTTTTTAAATTGTAATTTGGATCTAAATCATTCGTTTCTACCCGGTGTTTATTTCCGTCTAGAATATGAACGTTTGTTAAATGAGAATACCAGTTAAATGCATAATTTTCTTTTATTCTTATCTGTTATTCTTCCATCTGAATTTTAATCATACGTTCGAGTCAGCGGCGCCCGCAGAGTGAAAAAGGGGACACAAGCTATGAAAAAGAGCATCGTAAGGATGCAAGGAGCTTCAAACCATATGATTCAACGTCGAATCAGCGGTCCCCTGGTTGCACTCGGTGTTAACTTGGCCTTGAAAACAAGGAATGGAATTTTGGTCAACATGCGACGAAATTGCATGGGCCATTAGACAAATGTCGTTCATTAGATTTTTTTATATTTACAGAATATGCTACAAGTCACGAATTTTCTATTATTCGGGTCCGTCTTGGGGATTAGGAAAAGGGCAATCGAGACGAAAAGGAGAGGGCACGTCTCCAAGTGTCCCTGGTTCGAATTCATTAATCTACACTACTATACTTATTACTTCTAAGTGTTCTCTGAAGACTCTAGAATTGTCTTTATATCGCACTTCAGACATCGTTATATTGGGTGTTCATAATTAAAGTACTTTTATTCAACGCCGTATAGAAAAATATTTAACAATCTAAATGCAAAAAATCTAGTATAGTAACTTTTCAAGTAAAAATATTAATAGTAAAACTCACCACTGTGGCACTTTTAGCACTGCAAGCAACAAACATTTTATTTGTATAAGACACTCGGACTATAGATAGTTTAACAATGCAGAAGGTACTGTTCAATGGAATCATCATTCTGACAGTGTAAATCCCGAAAGTGACGAACAGTGTGTTCAACGGCCGACCCGTAATTGATCCTCTGTGATGTTTCTCGTGTGCAACATGGTATTGTCTTTTAAAGCTGTTAAAATTTCAACGTGTCCTCTATAAACTACACTTTTTTGTGTCCCCACAATCAAAAATCACACAGATTAACACACCATTTATTACTCTGTTATCAGTAACATTTTGCAGAAACTACTGTACAAAATGCCTGATATGTAGAGGTGATTGACCTTACATGAAAGTGATTGACTTTAGATGCTGTCGCAGTTGGGGTACGACAGAATTGTTCGACAGAACTGTACTGTACGTCAGAATCTCTCTGACATCTTTTGGACATCATCATAGAGGAAATTGGAACAAGCTTATTTAAAGAAGAATGGTCCGACGATAAATGTGATTATGGATCTACAGGCTAAGTGAGTGCAGTGAAATTTGGTAAAAATATGAGGATTTTTCGTGCCAAATACAAAGTTATGAGTCTTATTCTGTTCTAACGAGGTGAAGATGTGCTTGGTCCCTTCAAGGATCTTCCATGATCACGACACATCTACAGTAGAGCATCGATTATCCGACTCAATCGGGGACTCAGGTTGGTCGGATAACTGAAAAAATCGGATAACCGAAAAGAAGGGAAAAGATACATTATTAGTAGACTATATTAGGATATTAGTATATCCCATGTAATTAGTTTATTAGTATATCGCTATTAACCAACTTCGCGTTGAATTTTCATCGATGTTTAGCCTAACAATTTTTTTTTAAATAATAATCGTCGCTATTGTATCGTTAAAAATTATTTTTAAATTGTTTTATTGCTCACGAAACAAACAACCACTCATAATTAGAAAATTAAGTCTCGTTTAAATACTGGCCTTTCTTCGATGATGCCAGCTAAAACACGCAAAAATTTTAACAAAAATAATATTAAAGTAGCCAAGACATAGCCAAATATTGTAATTTCATATCATTAGCGGACATTTGAAATTTGCCGACTAGAACGGTCGGTTAACCGATGTGACGGTTAATCGGGTGGTCGGATAATTGATGCTCTACTGTATTTCCCTATTTCCATTCTGAAAAGGAAGATCAATGCAAGGATCAGTAGGATTTCTGGGTTAGTGGCAAACAATCTGATTGTGATTGATTGTATACGGATAACAATGCAGACCTTCTTAGTACAGTACTACAGTAAACATTTATAGCAACTTTTATACCCAGAAATTGGCTTCAACACGTGTGCTTATGCAGTAGTGAGTTGGTTTAGTGGTGAACTTCGGTGTTAATTATTTTACGATATTCCACGTCCTAAAATATTATTACGTCCGATTTAATTGCATTTGGACCGCTAAATAAAGACAAATAAGGATACTTTAATTACCATCACCCGATACTTCATTGGTTCTTAATTGGTATGATTAGTACAAGAAGAATGCAAATAATTTTTGTGAAAATTATTTACTTTCATTTTTCCTTTGGCCATTTCAAAGCTCTTCGTTTTTTTTTGTCACCGAATTCGTAAAAAATTACAGGATTATACAATAATATATATACTGTATATATTTATCTTCAACCTCACTTAATTAAGTTATTTGCATTTCAATTAATTTACACTAAACACCCGACTCATAAAAAATGATCAGGTTTTACACCAAAGATGAAGAAATGTAATTAAGTGTCTGCATCTAATGAAATGTCAAGATTTAATGCTGCTGGAGCCTGTGAAGTGATCTTCTCCGTCAAGTAGAAAAGCCACACAGGTAAGGAGAACGCCAACGATTTCAAGTAAATACTGTATATAATTAAATTCAATCGCAAAACAATGATACTTTGATGTTGGAAAGTAAAAACTCGTAACGAAAGTGGTATCATAATTTTTCTCCGTTTTAAGCAGGAAAATTGATAATTAAATGCATTTTTCTTGGCTGAAAGAGGAGGAAAACTTTACATTAAATAACGAGAGGAAGAAAGATCAATTCCATATCAAGTTCTTTTTTTAAAATATTTTAATAGAATTTCTAATTACATTCAATTTGGCTTTTAGCACGCTTCACGGCAGTGGACAAGTGCTTATGTTAGGTCTGTGCGCAATGACTTCACTTTCGTTACCTAAGTGTTATATTCCATTCATGTCTACGATCACTAAGCTATACTAAAGACTATAGCTTAGTATATTGTATTCAATTAAATTTTATAATAAATTTATTTTTAAAAATATCTGATTCGCTTTTGTGGAGCGCGCTATCAGATAGGCTTGACAAGTCTTGTTAATTATAAATGTGGTTGAATTAATGAAATAATTATAAATACAAACTGTATCTTGTATAACACTACATAAATACAGATAATAAACCCTATTAATTTATTTTTTAACTTAGAAAAATAGATTAAATATTAAGAAGAGATTAGATATATGAGCGTGACAACACCAGACTCATAATTCTAATCTTATCATTCTCATATGTCAAAGAAAGGGAATAAAATCATAAGTCCTGAATTATCAAATTAATCCAGAATTCGCATCTGAAAAGATCTTCCTTTGTAAGTAATTTTTCTAATGTTCACCCTTAATTAATTAAGGGNTCGATAATTTTTTAATAATTTTGTAAGTACTTGTTTGTTGTACACATTTTCTTTACGTCCATACACTTGTTCTATATTCATCAGGCGTTCCAAAAGTGACAAACCTATTTAAAAGAAAACATTATATACTTCTAATAAATAAAATGAAAGTAAACATTAAAAATAATTACCCAAACCATATTTAGTGGCTAATTTTGATCTCACAATAGGACCTAACTGTTTTGGATCTCCTGCAAGAATCAGATGACCGCCTTTAGGATTATCAATTGAACTCTGTAATAAACCGGATATTGGAATAATCGTTTCCGGTTCATAAGAATTTCCAGCTTCGTCGATAAATATGTGAGTGAAATGATTGCAGGGAAAAGCAGCAGATACTATTCTGAAAATTAGATTATAAAATATTTAAAACTTTCAAAACCAAATGTGTAATAACAACAGTACACAATACTAGGAGATAAATCCGAACTCTTCATTGGTTCGTTGTATTGTATAAAATATTTAAAACTTTGATAACAATAAGTGTAATAACAACAGTACACAATACTAGGAGATAAATCCGAACTCTTCATTGGTTCGTTGTATTGTATGCAAACTATGGTGATATCTCGTATTAACAAAGCTGAATCCAAATCTTATAGGAGGTTGAGTCAATAAGTAATACGCGATCGGTGATAAATGGGTTTGTTTAATATACAGACCAACCAAATCTGGTATGTGTAACAGTCAAACGCAGTGATCATTGAAACATTACCCCTTATAAAATATATTTTCTCCATTTACTCTTTCCGGGCTATGGAGACATTTTGGTAAAAACTCGTCTTCTCGACCTTTTAGCCATCCTTTAGTCTCATACAAGAGAGTTTCACTCGGTTTCTGCCAAAGAGAACTTCAATCTGAGGGTGTAAAACCAGGGATGAAGTATTAAAGTCCTAGCAAGAGTGTGAAATCTCATGTCTTGGTGAATCTCGATCTCTTTCCTCTGTAATGTTTGGCATCTTTGTCTTTATTGGTTTTCTAAAGATGTACGTAAAATGATAGCATTTTTTTCTAGGGTATCAAAGTAATTTACACCCTGATTCCAAAAGGCAGTGATCACGAGTTTGTCATTTAACTTTGTAAATTTGGGTTCCTCCGTGACTAGCGACTATTTATGAATACATTCCATCGATCGACGTTCGGAAGAAGGGTGGAAAAGAATCCATATTTTATAACAGGTTAAAACAGAAATGGTCCACCCTTATTAGTTGACTTCACCCATTTATAACAGGTTTTTCTGTATCCTACAGAACCAATAAGATTCAAAGCATTTCAAGATTCATTACGTCACAAGTGATAATATGTCTATCCGATTCGATCAGTTTACCCTTGTGGCAACTTTCGTAATTACTTCAAGGGTAACGCACGGGCTTTCTGAATATGGAGAAAAATTTTACTATATATAGTATTTATAATTTATAATTAATTTTTAAAGAACGATAATTAAATTTGTTTATTTAATAAATGTTTTTAATGAATTATTAAGAATTTTAAAATATAATTTATTTTTATATAAATTAGTGTTAATAATAAACACTAGATGCCACCAGCTGAGTAAGACAGAAGACATTTTAAATGGATTAGTATTAAAAATACGCACTAGATGTCGTCACATAACAAAAGGGCCACGTTTTTCATCAATTGGGTCCTTATATGATTTATTCTTTCGATTGTATGTGGCATTAAAATATAAATAATTAAATAAATTAAAGTTCGAGATGAAAAAAGTATTTAAAAATCGATATTTTATTAATAAAATTTATTAAAATTCATTAAGAAATTAATTTTTAATTAACTATTTTATGAATTTAAGTTTTTATATAAAAAATTATTATAAAGCAAATAAAAATAAATATATATTAAATAAAGAAGATTCAATGAAATATATTAAATTTTATATAAAATAAATATTAAAAATAATTTTAAAAAATGTTTATTATGTGAAGCGTGCAATGCAAAAAAAGAAACTTTTGAGGAGAAGTAAAAAACACTTTTTCTAATAAATGAATTTATTGGCTGGCGTGTTTTCCTTTGTACCTGGCCACTGATACTAAGAATAAAAGTTTATTGTTTTTTTGATTATTTACTACTACAAAAAGCCTAATTTATCAATTAATCTAAATACATAAAATCACTTGTCTCGACTGACTGACTGATTCGTCATCGCCCAGAGCAAACCGCCGAACCTAAACAGGTGAAATTTGGTATACAGTTAGGGTACGTCGTGAAATCACGCACTAAGAAGGGATTTTTCGAAATTCCCCGCGGGGGGAGAGGGAGAGGATTAAGGCTTAACCCGAAGAACGGCTTCTACTGTACTATTTTAGATGCGATTTTTCGTTTTCAACAACGTTTAATTTTCATTGGGTACTTAGATGTATTAAATTGATAACATTTCGGACGTTGTTATAAATATTTTGATATATTTCGATTTTTTAATCAAATGTTTGAACTGTTTTCAATTCGAATTTGTTATTACGTATTGGTTCGATTATAGAACGATTGTAAATGCTCCAGAAAATTGATCAAATTGAAAATAGTTCGTTTGATTCTCGGCGGTAGGTGTTATATAACAATTACTATGATTGTTGAAAAATACTGAATATAAATGGAGTTTGCTTACAAAATCTGCGCGGGCAAAGCCGCGGGTAACAGCTAGACAATTTATATCGGTAATAACAAGAATAATTATGCAACTGTCTCCAGCAAAGAGAGGTAGACTCCATTGAATCGTGCCAAATTGCATACTAAGAAGAATCAGCCATCTTCTTCAAATCCCAATTCGTTAATAGATTAACTTCACTTCCGAAAAAAATCTCTATGAAGAATCCATTAGTGATAAGAATTATAATTTAAATTCATCGCAGATTAATGAAAACGACAACCCATGTGAGTCAACTATTTCTGATCACACCTCGACTAATATAACTGATAAACTCCCAGACACCTATACTTCAGTGCTTTGGAATGGTTAATGTTACCCTAGGTATCCAAGATGGCGGCGGTCGCAGATTCGGTCGGTGCTTTCGGTAGCCATCTTTTGTTTGCACGCGCGCATGCGTGCAAACGAGATGACAAACTCGGTGGCGGTGGCGGAGCCGCCGCGAAAAAGAAAAAAAGAAATCAAATTACAAAATAATAATTAAAAAATTACTTACTCTATTTTGTTCGCTGGATTCTGTTTTTTTGCGACGACGTTTGATTTCATCTGTTGCCTTGACTTTGTTTCCATTTTTTTTTTTTTTGCTTTCTTCTCGTTTTCGAAACTGGAGCGGCGGGTACACTCTCGGGTTCTTTCCGCGTTGCTATTTTTCCGGAACGTAGTGCCATAAAAACGACAATATCGCCGCCCAAGAAATTTTGCCGCATTTTCCTTTAAAGGTGGCCGAATTGTTGTTCCGCCGACATTTTTCGCACTTCATAACACACGATTTCCTATCGCATCTGTACCTTATTTTACACTTGTTCGAACATATTTGACAAACGTCCTCGACGTGCCGAATGCCCAAACTTACGGCAAACTCGAAGTCGCTACTACCAATTCTGGTATCTAAACCTAAATTTACATCATATTCCGCTTCTAAAAGTTTATAAAATTGCCTACTTGCGCATTTTAACCAAAAACATTCACAGTTAATTTCTAAATTTCCCATTATTATTCTTATTATTAGCAAATTAACAACGAGAGAAAAACACAAAAAAGTAAACCTTATTATAAAAACCTCGACTTTGAAAATTCGTAATAACTCCTTTCGTTTTCGCGTCGCCACCAAACGCACCCGCAAACACGTTATCCTTCGATAATTTACATAATTAATTAATTCGTCACAAATATGTAAACAGCTCCCTCTACGTCAATCGTCGCGGAGCGATCTTGTTCGAGGCTACAGGAAGCGCCGTCATCTTGGATACCTAGTGTAAATTTAACCAAAATTACAAATGGACAAAGAGTTCATCCAATTTAAAATGGACGTGTTAATAAACGAACATCGCTATAACAACATAATAATGTACAATTACCCAAACTACAAAACCATTTCAAGAGCAGAAATGTTGAAATTTATTACTAATGTATTAAATATAAATATAACTCGAGACAATATACTAGAGATAGTCCAACTATCGAAAACGCCAAAGTTAACAATAAGAATAACGTTTAATAATAATCAAACTAGACATCTGTTTTTCCTGCCTTCGTACGAAAAAACAACAAAATCTACTAGAGGAATGGAAAAACATACAGATTTCTCCTTATTTAACTAACAACTCAAGAAGTAGAAGGAAACATCTACTGCTAAATTTTTATGAATTACGTAAACAAAACCCACGGGTAAAATTGCGAAATGACATCTTAGTAATTGATCGTGAAAAGCTAACTTGTAGTTTAAACACGGGAAAACCGGTGCGTGTAGATACGTTTCTTCCATAGCAAATTTAACTAAATAACATATTAATAAACAAGATAAAACTCAATTCCGCAAACTCTACCCTAATAATCAATGCCTCTCGATTATAAACTGGAATAGTCAAGGACTTAAATACAAAATACCTCAGATAGATGCCTTTATTTCTAAGTATGATCTGGATATTATTGCCACGACTGAAATCCGGATAGCTTCTGAAATACTCTACAATTCTACCTTTAATTAATATGACGATTTTAGTCTCTGTAATCCAAAAAATATTCTTGGTAGACAAATCTCACAGCAATCTTATTGGCAAATTAAATTTATTTTGTAAAGACTACATCAAATGCATTTCGGGCTGGTCTAATATTTTCCAGTCCCTCTTAGACCAGCCCGAAATGCATTTGATGTAGTCTTTACAAAATAAATTTAATTTGCCAATAAGATTGCTGTGAGATTTGTCTACCAAGAATATTTTTCGGATTACAGAGACTAAAATCGTCATATTAACTAATATACAGCAAACCATTTATATATATTTTGAATTCTACCTTTTTTGAAAAATTTACAATAGAGTCAGCTTTGGCAAAAAAAAAAACTTATAGGTGCAGGCCGCCCAAGAGGGGGACTTTGCATATTAATGAAAAAAGGTCTCTGCAAAATTTTACAAACAAAAAAATCTAATAATTTCATTCTGCTCCTTATTCAATTCTTAATCTTGCTAATATTACGAATAATTTAATAACTTTAACGCTTACCTATATTCCACCCGACGACATAATAGCTTTGAACGAAATAACTAAACAAATGGAGATCTGGCAAAATATGACTCCTTATTCCGTAATTTTGGGCGATTTCGATGCAAGAATTGCGGATAATATGGACTCTAAATATAAAGGTAATAATTTTTTAATACAAAACAACCGTCTCTCGAAGGATAAGCATTTAAACAGACTCGGACAAAAATGAATCGATGCAATAATTAATCTCAAAATGTATATAATCAATGGTAGAATTAAATCTGATATACCCGCGGAATTTACACGCTTAACTCATCTATTGACTTTACCATACGCTCGGAATTATTATTAGATTGCTGCCTGGATTTTACCGTTATTAATTTTGATATCTCTGATCATTTTCCCACAAAGTTAACTTTTTTACTCTTTTTGAAAAAAAATTCTGATAATTCCTCATATAAAAAACAAAGAATACAATACAAAATAAATAGATACGCTAATGAATTTGGAAATGGATTCGAAGACATTCCGGATAACAATAGTGCAGAAATATACAGTTTAATGATAAATTTAATGAACGATTACATATATAAGAATAACGGCAGAAGGAGGCATTACAATGGTCCTGGACAAAGATGGTTTGACTTTGATCGCTACAAAATGAAAAGAGAAAAACAAGCTAAACTAAAAATATTCCGATCGAATTCTAATGATACCAATTTCAATGCCTACAAAGTAGTTAAAAGAGTCTACAATAACTTAATAAAGACAAAAAAGAAAAATTATTTTAGAAAGCTCGAATTAAATCTAATTAATTATAACAAGATCAACAAACTATTTCGGTCTACGTCGACCTACATCTCGCAATAACGAAAACTCAGCAATTATTAACTTTGATACCCGGAAAGCCTTCTATCAACGTTACTCGAAAATTTATTTAAATCCTTCAATAATAAATAATGCAATAATCTACAATGGTTACCTGGACGCCGACTTCACAATCGTTGAATTAAACGATGTTGTCCAAAAAAGAAAAAGCAACTCAAACCCAAGTCACGATAACATTTCTACAAAATTCTTAAAAATGCTGCCTAATAACTCTAAATTAAAATTACTTAATATCTTCAATATCGTGTACAAGACAACTTCTTTTCCCGACTCCTGGAACACCGCTATTCTAACAATGCTGTACAAAAAGAGCGACGAGTCCTCTCCACATAACTATGACGGCAAACAGATTCCAGCAACGGACTAAAATCAATGACTTAGAAGCTAAATTTCAATACGCCTTCACAAAAAATAAAGCAACCGAAACTGCCATTTTTATTCTATTAATGATAATCCAACTACATCTTATGAAAAAACAAAGGAAAGTTTACGCCGCATTTATTGAGATTAAAAAGGCTTTCGATTCAGTTTATACTCCTTTACTAATAAACAAATTAAAAGTTAATGGGGCTAGTCACAGATTTACGTCTACAATAAACCAGCTATATATAAATTATACTGTCAAAATTAAGCCAGGTAATACCCTTATACTTTCTTTAAGCCTTTCACGCGGAACACTCCAGGGAAACCCACTGTCTCCGTATTTATTTAATTTTTATCTACTGGGTATCGACAAATTATTTAACAATCCTTCCGATGACATTGAAATTAATAATAGCTCCTTCCACTACATCCTTTTTGCCGACGATCTCGTTATTATAGCTCCAAATAAAATATCTTTACAACGTAAAATTAATCAACTCAACAACTATATTAAAACGATTTACCTGGAAATAAACCCCGAGAAAACTAACATCGTCATTTTCCGTAAAAATAAAAAATTATCTGAAAAAGACTCAAAAATTTATTATTGCAAATAGCCAACGAGGTCAAATATGTGGGGATCGAATTCGATCGGAATTTAACTTTCAAAACCCATACGACATAATTGCAATCGATAATCTCATATTTTTATGTTCAACTACGAAAACATCAAACTCGAATATCCATCCGAAACTCTATAATACTATAGTAAACTCTATTGTCTATTACGCGAGCCCAATTTGGGCCTCGGATTATTTATACGAGCGTATCTACTTTCTTCGTAAATTATTTCGGCTAGAAAATACAATACCCGGATAGGCCATTCGACACGAAACAAGCCGTACTCGGACCTTTCCTCATTTACTTAAACGAATTATAAAATTCTATTACAGACTCAAATATAAAAGTGACGATTTTTACAACAAGAAATGAAAGCGCGGCAGAAACGACAATAATAAGCAATTACGGCGATATAAATTTCGTAGACTATTAAACACATTCGGAGTATCGGAATCGAGACTGGAAATGCGGACATTCCCTTTCAATAAGCTCCGCAATATCGCCATCAATTAACAAAGATCGGCTTCCTCTAAATCGAAGCAACTACCTATCCCTGGTATATTAATCAGTTACCACTCAATAAATATTTAATAAAACTTACATAATCTTGCCAATTATGACAATCCGAAGATTTTTCCGTACTCCATCTTTTCCAAAATTGCCCATCTCTAAATAATCTGCGTAAACAATACGATATAATAAATATATGTAACGGTAGTTCGCCTGTAGACTTCAGAAATAACTTAAATAATATCGATAGAAAGGAAGCTTATAGAATTTATAATATTTTTGTTAAATACACTGAAAAAATGACTTTGTAATATTTAATTGTTTGATTTACATTGTTGTTTTAAATCATTGTTAATGTCTAAATTCACCAGATAATGTTATTGTTATTTAAGTGGTCTGGCTAGACCGTGTTATGTTATAATTAATACACTTATTTGTGATATGTATATTAATCGTGTAGACCGAAATAATATTTGTTATTGTGAAATTTGTATTACCCTTAACAAGGAAATAAAATGTAATTATTGTTATTATAAATGAATTCATTTCAATTTTACAACAAAATCTTACAAATTCGATGTAAAGACAGTAGAAGCCGCCACGATATTCTTTTGCGGCAGAATTTAATTCGTCAATAAACCGTATTTAGAGAAAATGACATTTACAAGGAATAAATGCCTAAATCTTCTCATAGATGGCGCCACAATAATAATTTTCTCATTTTTATTGTTTATCGTCGTCGTCGTCGTCGTCGTCTTTAAATTGTAATTATTTATTTTATTTATTTTATAATCATAAATGATTTTTATTTTTCATTTTTTATCGCGTGCGTTTGACGTGGGAAGGGAAATAATTAAATTTTGTTGGCGCTGAACCTGTGTAAACCGGACTCGCACGGTACGGAACTTCTTCAACACAGAAAGAATTTTTTCCGTCCAGGCAGGTTTCGAGTTAAAATGATTGTTTTTAAGTCCAATTAATAGGAAACTTGTTTTAAGAATTCTGCTTTAAAAAAGCCCCCATTCGCGTCATCATAAGTTTCTTCAATTGTCTGCTTACGTGATTATTTAACTGCAGGTGCGAACTTTTAACTCCACCCGTTTCTGACCTAGCCCACTCCCCATTTTGGTTAAAAGTACCTAAAAAAGCTCACTCTTCTCGTCACCTCGGCCAAAAAATAAATAAACTCGCTCTAAATTTACCAAATTATATTTTTAGAAGTACGCGGGATGTGATTCTATTGGGGGAAAGGGCACGTGTCGTGTTTATTTACTAATATAATTTTTGGGGGCCGATTTAGTGGGGTGCTTTAGACTTATTTGGGTACGTTTAGCAGTCGAGTAACTTCGCGGGTGAGGCCAGATAATGGTGAAGTGACAAGAACTACCCCGGGCCGTCTCATCAACCCACTTATTACCACAGTATGCTGACCCGACTGGGGTCATTTTTTCCCTCGCCCATCACGTGTTATAGGTGTAATGTACAACACCCCGTCGTAACACGACAACGTTAGCATCCTGTTATTCTTTATTGGGGTGGGGTATTGAATTAGATAAAAATATCCCTAAAAATTCGGGTTCGTTGTTTAAATTTTCGGCGGGTGTCGTGCTCTTCCTCTTTATTTTTTCACTATGAAATTAGCTTAACGAGAATAGATTACCTGGTGGTAATTTTATGTAGATACCAGATTATGCTGGCACAGTCTGTGAGCGAGTATCTTGGAAATCGTTTGACATAAAACTTTAGAAACTTTTAAGATAGTTTAAGGAGCTTTTGGCACGCAGTTTGATACCGTGGTTACTTATAAAAATTCTAAAAAAGTTAAGGAATATTTAAAAGAATCTTTATGGTACAGTAAAACCTGTTTAAAACCAAATCGTAACTTTTTCCGGCTTGGTAGTTTCGTTAACGTAGGAAATCGAATCGTTCTGAAGATTTTTTCCGTTTAGACAGGCTTCCGTTCTAGTCGGGTTCCGTTTCGGACAGGTTTTACTGTACACTTTATATGTAGTAAAACCTGCCCAAAACGGAAATCTGTCTAAACGGGAAAAGTTCTTAGGAATGGAGCGATTTTCTGTGTTTAAAAAGAACCCGTGAAACCTGCCAAACCGGAAAATATTTGCTACCGTGCAAGTCCGGTTTACACAGGTTTCGTTGTACTTATTATTCTATAATTTTTTATTATTATAATTTAATCACTAGATTTAAAATAAGAGATAAATAATATAAATAAATCTTGATAATTTCAAAATAAATACTTTTTCCGCTTTGGCAGGTTCCGTTTTAGACAAGTTTTACCGTATAATTTTTCAAGTTGTGGTCAACGGAAAGAATGTGAACAAATGAAAAAAAGAAGAAACAAGGGGACACGTTATGAGAAAGAAGCCAGATGGAGTCAATGCACCGTAACAAAGATGTAAGATTGCTAGATGAATGCACAGTCAAGATAGAATTACATCTTTTATTTAAACATAAGATGTCTTCTGTTGTTTCCGGATAAGTCTACTTGAAAATATTAAAAGAATTCATTACCGGGCTTAATTAAATACTCTGACCCAACCTTGTCCCGTGTCTGATGAATTCCATTCATTTGCATCGCGCTTTCAGAGAATTTTCGTTTGTCACTCGGTAATTTCTTTTTATTTTTGTATTTTTATAAAAAATCAATAAATGACAATTCTATTGATGCACACGTATTAATATTAAATTATTGTATGATTTCCTAAGAAAAAAAGAATCAAGTTTTCCTGTCTGGCTATTTTCACGTAGCCTGTATTCACGAAAATCCAAGGTATTTTAATGGAATAATAAACAAATTGACATATTGTAATTTTCTTCTATAGAACAATAAAAACAAATTTAAGATTTTTCCGAAATAGCAGACAAAAAGACAAAGCGAGAATTCCCCCCCCCCTGTAAAATAACAGATAGAAGAAAATATATCGAGATTTCCCCTGTGAAAAAACAGGCAAACAAATATAAAAAAATTGACATTTTTCCCCGTATAGACAGACAGACGAACTTTAAACTATTTTTATATAATAAAAACAGACAAACGTAACATATTTTCTGTAAACAGACAAAATTGAGATATTCTGCTACAGATAAATAGCCGAACGGGACATTTTATTTCTATAGAATAGCGTACAAATAAATAACTTTAGACCTTTCACCCGTACAACAGAAACGTTTCAGACATTTCTCTGTAAAATTACGGACAGAGTTTAGGCAAAATATTACATTTATATATTCTTTAAATGCAAATTATATTACGTAAATTTAAATTCTCATCAGAAACTTTTTCTTTTTTCATTTTCGAGGAGATTTCCTTAGGTAATGATCTACATCATTGGAAAATCCGCATTTATATATTTTCCTTCCCCCAGAAACATTAGGGATTTAATGACCTCAACTCAGATCATTACTCTAAAAAACAACTAGAAAAAATTGTTTAAATGTGGAAAACTTGCTCTTATAACACATCAGTAACGTTATCATTTTCAAAAATCTCTAATATATTTTCGTACGTTCATTAACTTATCCGAATTTTGATTACTTCTACCTATTTTTTTTTCGGGGGCATCGAAAATCAATGAAGAAAAATGAATCTAATTTTAATGTTGGTGATAATATTTCAGTTAGAACGAGTCTTTTTCTGTGCTTTTTAGTTCTCAATTCTCGCTGTTATCAGAAATCGGTTTACAGGTTTTACTTCACCATTCTTATCGCGTTTTCGGTACGTAATTCAACTCTTGCCGCTTTCTATAAATTAGTTCACAGTTTTTAGTGCGCAATTCTTCCGGTTTTCCCGCAACTTTTTTTAGTTTATTTTCTAGAAATTAGTTTAAAACTCCTTACTGCTAAATTCGTAAGTAGAAATAAGTGTGTAACTCCTGCAAAATCAAAAAGAATGCACTATTTGTACTAAGCAAGAAGAGAGAATATAAATTCTGCCTTCTACAAATTGCTTTTCGATTCTTCTCTTGTATTTTCTTCCAAATTGTTACTTCTTAGTTCATAAAAAATGTTTTTATTAAAAATAAATCAAATGAATGAGTAAAGCCTTAATATTTACTTTAAATTATTTTATGCTACCGTAAATATTCCTTTTATTCTCATTCGGATATTTTATGAGAAAATTTGGTTGTTTGACGAAATTTTCAAAGCATTCATTAGCTGCATTCGAGACCAGCGATGATGCTAATAAACATACACCGTGCTAACAATATTTTTGAAAAATGTCAATTTTAAAAACAATTTTTAATATTGATTCTATAAAATAATTTAAAGTTAAATTAACTAAATTCATCTTAAATATTAAGGATTTAAACCCATTTCCAGTATTAAAAGTCAATCTTTTTCGTGATTTTCCCAAGCTTCTTTAGTTAAGTTGCTCCTTGTTTTACAACTTTTTAAATCGTTCAATTAATACATTGAAAGAGTTAATTGCCAAAATCGGCTTAATTAAAATAATAATTATCGCAAAATGAGTGAACGTGTTAAAAAATAACAATTTATTTAAACAATAAATCACTGAAATTATTATTGAAAATAAATATATTTAAGACTGCATAATTTGCAACGATTTCCTTTTTGAGATCTTAAAAATCATTTTCAAGATCAAAAAAAGGGCCCATCCGACCGTCCACGCATAATTTCATATATAATGTAATCCCTATATTAACAAAATTAATATATCGTCAGTACTTTTGGAATAAAAGTCCCTCGCACCCTTCCCACCAACCCTATAATACAGTTTGAGTGGAAAGTAACTAGACATTGAAAAATCATTATGATTTCTACATTTCTAAGGAAAAGTTGATGAAATTCATTCAACGCGTACCTCACTAAATGGAAATATAGATGCATTCCTTAAAATTCAATTAGGTGTCGGCGCCATTCGTCAACTTCCTCGAGTCACTAGAATCGTTATCTGGTTGGACCATCGCTTCCCTGCGCGTCTGCAATTAAACCTGTGGTCATTATCTTCTAATGACAATTCTTGGTTGTTTCCGACGTTTATGACGTTCCTTAACCGTACGCCACCGTCTCACAGCAGCTAATAATTTCCTCATTTTATAGCGTACAGCGATCTGCATTCGCTCCTAAGTAAACAAACGGTCGACCATCTTTTTGTCACTGCGCGTGAAACCTCTCTCGGTCACAAATTACACTGTCTATACTTAAATTATAAGATTTCGTTGATTGCTGTACAGTACAAGTAAATTCTATTATGATTGCTTTATTATTACAAAAATTATAGCAATTTCTCAATGCCTAGTTATTTTCCACCCACACAGTAACTTCAGCGACTTCCATATATCATACATATTTCTCTTAAATATAAATTTAAATATTAAATTTTACTTAATGAATAAAATTTCTCAATAGTTTACGAATTAAAAAAAATACTTAAATTTTCTAATTTTAAATTAACTTTTAAATTTATTCCAATGATATTGAAGTTATCATTAAAGCATTATCCTTCAAATTAAGCATTTTAATTGTAAATTATAATAAAGACACGCATATTTAGTATTTATGAAACAAATATATTCTAGACAAGTGCATTTTTTCCCTAGAATTTAAATTTAGTTTTATAAGAGATTGTTTTGAATGATAAAGTTCAATGGACTCATATCCGCTGCTCTGGATCTTTATCAATGATAATTAGAAGAGATTCAGATCTTACAGCTAAATTTCGATTCAATATACTATATATATATAATAAACTACTGGTAAATTGACTTATATCTTACAAAATCTATTATCCTAAGGATAAACAATGCTATATTATCGTAATGCTTGAAACCATATTGAAATTACGTTGTTGAAAAACGAGATAAAAGTTATGTTAAAACCTTTAAAAAAAGACGAATATTTTAAAAAATGTTTATTAATTTGATGTAAATCTTAAAGGAAATTATATATTTATTTAAGAAAGAATTATGTACTGTACATATCATCCCTCAGTAAATGTGAGGAATCCAAACACCTCAAGTAATAAGGAGACAAGTTTAAAAAGTACAACTAAAACTTTCATTCATTATTGAAAATTGATAAAATAAAATATAATATAATTTTTATAATAATTCTTAGATTTCAAAGAATATATTTACAGTAAAAGATATTGCGCGAGTCAGGTTTACATAGGTTTTACTCTATATACAGATTTTTATAATATATAATCTAAGATCTTGGAAAGATTTTACATAATCGATTAATTAATTATTTTAGAAACATTTTAAAATATATTAAGACCAAAATTGAAATACTCTTATTCAACGCTATCTATAGGAATGTTTAGCAGTCCAAATTCAACCAAATTTGGTAAGGTGACATTTTAGGACACACAAAAGACATTTCCGTAAAAACTAACGAGTTGAATAGGGGTACTTTAATCACTGTAAAATATTCAATTTATATTTTTATATAAACTAAAGAATATTTTGAAATTTGTATCCAAGTGCCAAGTGTCGCAGTCCACTTCAACTGTTTTGTGGCGCATATTTAATCAAAATCACAAGTTTCTCTGTAGAATAAAATGTATAAGTAATTTACTTAAATAATTCGATTTTATAAATGTTCATTACATTGTTTTATTTAGTAATTAAATAAATGAAATCACTAATGGTTAGAACTAATATTAATCTTTATTTAAAAACAATGAAGTTCGATGTGTCCCGTTGTGTAACAGCCATTAATTTTTACAAGGCTGAATATGTCTTGATGGAAATAAATATGTTCCTATTGTCCCATTCTGTAACAATGCCTGTAATTGTATAGAATTTACATTTATTAAGATAATGTTCTAGAACGGATCACTTCGAGCATTGTCCATGATATCCTCATATTTGTCACGAGAGATACGAAGACCCCCTTGTTTTATTTAAGAGTTCTTATTGATTTTAATACTTATATTTCTATGAATAACTCTACAGTAAAATGATAGAATTTTTTCTAAAATTTTTGCTAATTTCTTCTATTAATTCCGTGTTATTGATTTACAGGTTTTACTGTAAATCAATAAACGAAACCTTAATAAAGTGGAAACATGCGTAAACGGGAAAAATTCTTCAAAACGCAGCAATTTCGCTAATAAGTAACGTAATGCTAGCTTTATAAATTAATAAATATACGCGACATAATGTTTTCCAATTTTAAAAAACTACCGGTATTATAAATATATTAATTAATTTATAAAATTATATTTTAATATTTATAAAAGTTTATCTTATTTTTTCAGGTTGTAACGTACTAGTAATTCTGTCAGAATTGATTAATTGATAGATGCATGATAACGAGTTTATCTAACTGAAAATTTTTGGTTGTACAATTCTTTAGAAATTGAATCACGTTCCTTCTACTGATTGATTAGAAGTAGAAAACAACACTGATATTTGTTTTCTACTTCTAATCAATCAGCGATTGTTACTGATACTGATCATGTTTCGTTGGCTCAAAGAAAGATTTTGATCAATTGATCGAATCTTATTGTGATTAATCGAATGAAAATCACTCTAATTTCTTCACTAATTGATGCTTTTATTATAAACATTTTTAAAAATTACTTCGTATTTACATCATTACTTTTGCATCATTTTACTTGTAATTTTGTATTAGATAGTGTTACTATTATAATTTATAAAATCAGCTATTAAATATGTGAAATTTGCATGCAGCACTGAAATTAAGTCATAATATTTTCTTCCTGTTTGACAATAGTAGAGAGAGAAAGAGAATCGGGAAGAAGGCGATCGAGAATGAGATGGAAAGACTAAATTCGGGGAAAAGCCAGGATAGAAGCTATTGAAGAGACTTGTGTCCCGCAGTGAACAATAACAGCTGATGATGAGAGAAATCTTCTAACGTGGAAATATTGCGGATGCGGATGCAGAAGATCGAATATTCTGCATCCTCATTCTCATCCTTATCCCTTCTCATTATAATTACATTTTTTTAAATAAATAATTTATTTCGTAAATTTAAACATTTTAAATTGTTAAATTAATTATTATTTAATATCTTCATAAAATATTGCCATTGCTAGAATAATTACTGTATAATGTTCATATGAATAGATTTTTTCTATAAAATTTGTAAATAAATCACCTAAAAATATTTATTTCAATATCGAATTTGCTTTTTATAATGGAAATAATGTAACGCCGACTATTAAGAGTTTTTTAAGAAAAATTTTCTAAAGTTTTCTTAGAATTCTTTAGATTTTTTTCCAGTTTGTATCGAATCTTTAACCAGAGACTTGAAAGGGGATTTTCTTCAATCTTAAAGGATAAAAGTTTTCTAAGAATGAACGTCACATTGTGGTCAATGTTCTGCCTTTTCTCAGTAGTAGCTTTACTATATATACCGAGATAACGTTGTTCTGTAGATTCAAATCGTATATAGACTACCGTGTAACAGGATCACAACACCCTCGGGAAATCTTTCCTGCTTTTACTATTTTCTTCCAGGATATTTTCTCAAATAAGAGTATCTCCTACCAGAAAATGAAATTTTCTGATGTTTCAAGTATTACTCCTTTCTGATTTTACATTTCGCTACGTAAATAAAACTGTTTTTNATGAACGTCACACGTACACGTTTACACGTTTAAAACGTGCGCCTCAACCTCTCTAGTATTCATAGTTAACTAACTTTAATAGTTATTAGCCTGTCTTATTATTCATGATTCAGTCACTAATAAGGAAATGAACAAATCATGAATAAAAGAGCATGCAACTTTTCCAAATCAATTTTAACCATTTTTAAAATAAGTATAAAAATACATATCAATTTATCAATTAACTGACTTTTGAAAAGTCAGTTAATTGAGATATATTTTTATGATTATTTTAAAATTATTTTGTGGTTAAAATTTATAGAAGTTGTTTATTTGTTGAGTTCACTTCTATGCCTATCTTAACAATTGAATTTGATTGTAAATGGTTGTTTTGAATATTTACTTTTACATCAAAACTCTTTGATTCATTTTGTTATTTTTACTAAATTATTCATGAAAAATTTTCATTTTTCAAGTAGAAAAAATGTTTCTATTTCTCAAATATTTTATTAAAAATGTGTATGAGAGGTTAAATTTTAATCTTTAAACTATGTCATTAAATGAATATTTTGACATTGAAATTTTTGTATATGTAGAAAACTATATTTTACTTAAATGCCTTACTTCAACATTTACAAGTTGAATTATGATAACATGATACTTCCAAAATACTTAGTACAACTAAAATTGTTTAATGCTTTCTACTGTTTAAGGCTTTCTTTCAATAATAATCCTTAAAAAATTTATTAAATAATAAAAATTTCTTATTTCTAATTAGAACTGGTTGTTGGTATCTAATTTCTTCAACTACTCTATCTTCTCTTTTTTGCATCTTTATTCTTTTCATCAAATATTGTTTTTATTTCAAAAGGTGAGTGTGAGTTCATAATTAAGTATTATTATTATTATCATCTAAATCACTGTTTAAAATGGCATTGAAAATAAATTATTAATTGCAGTAAGTATACACGGCGGCCTAAAAGTCAGTTAACCGTATTTTTCACAATTCAACCATTTTTGCAAAGTTTGTAAGCAATAAAGTAAATTTACTGGAATAAGACAACAGTCTTTAGATTGGTTAACTGACTTTTGAACTAACCCTTATATTAAACCTATAAATCTAAAATAATGTAGCAACACGCACAAGTAGAGATGAAATTTTTGCGAATTTGTATTGGAAAACGTTAAAGGAAAGCATTCATTTACATTTATTATTTTTGAATTTAAAATTTTATTCAGTGATTTTATCGATTGTTGCCGTTAAAAAGACAAAATTTAAATAATAATTGTTAGCATTTAAAAGCTAAAATGTTTATATTTCACGATTATAACTGTTTCCACAGATTTTGTTGTTTGTTAAATCTGTCGAAAACATTTTAGCTTTTAAATACTAACAATTATTATTTAAATTTTGTCTTTTTAACGACAACAATCGATAAAATCACTGAATAAAATTTTAAATTACATTAAAAATAGTGGAAAAAGTCAATTGTAAGATGAGAAACTGATATATTTAAATATATATACAGTAAAACCTGTTTATGGCGACCACCCACGGTTTCTTCAAAAAGTGATCTTTTAGGCAGGTGGTCGTCCAATACAGGTGGTCCTGTAATAACGTATTTCCGTACGTATTTTGCGTACTTTTTAGCCATTTCTAATAAGCAAAACTCGAGGTGAGCAAAAATAAGCGAATTTTTTCAACGATAGGGCTATATTGGTATTGTATTTTATTTTAAAGATTAATACAATACTCGCATTTTTTCGATTATAATGCACACTTTCTTTTTTCCGACTTAATTAATTCGACTCGGTTGTTTTCGTTCTCTCCTCAGTGACGTGTATTACGTCATCAATATACAAGCGCGTCCTATCTCTCCATCACTTTGCTTTTGGTTTTCGTTAGTTTAATTAATCATATTTTAACTTTAAAAATACTGTATTTTTTAAAATATTTAATATGTTCTTAATTAATTAAGTACAATAAGAAAAATTATTAATTAATAATAAAACGATTTTATTATTTTTTCTGGTTGTACGATTTCATTACAATCGCGAAATCGAAAAAGGAAGTAAAACTGATTTTTGCATTAATACGTTTATTGTTTTTTGAATATTTTGCCTGCGAAAATTACTTGGATATTATTTTTCTAAAAATATCGTGGAAATAAGATAGGTTGATACAGAAACTGTTTATCGCACGTGTACTGTATATGAGCTTCAAAATAAATAAATAAAAATAGATTTTATCAAACGATGAGATCAGCCGATTAATCGTACAATATTTTATACCCCAAGGAAAATACTGTAGGTCTATGATAAAATCAATTTCTTTCGCTTTTCGGACATTTTCCAACAAACTGAAATGAATTTCCTTTGTTGCTAGACTAATTTATTAACACCTGCACCTAATTTCAACCAATCAGTCAAGGGTGGGAGAAGTGCCCGGGATGGGTTCGAACAAGAGTTTAGACTAATTTATTATATTAGGAGGGGGAAACGTTGTTAAGATGGGTTCTTACAATAGTTTAGACCAGATACATTCGCGAAAGTGGTCGCTTATTACAGGTGTTATATGTTGTTTCGGACCAAAAATCGATGCCCGCGGTCGCGTTACACGGGTGGTCGTTTAATACAGGTAACTTATACGAAGACTCTATGGGTAAACTATTCCGTGCCAGAAATTTTTGCCCGTTTTGACAGGTGCCCGTCGAATGCAGGTGGTCGCCTAAGCAGTTTTCACTGTATATATATTAAATATACGGTAAAACCTGTCCAAAACAGAACCCGAGTAAAACGAAAATCTGCCAAACAAAGTATATTTGGTACGGTGTGAGTCCGATTTACACAGTTTTCACTGTATATTATACAGCAGATTATTCCTATATAAATCTTACACAGTAAAACCTGTCCAAAACGGAAAAATATTCGGTACCGCCAGATTCTGTTTTAAATAGGTTTTACTGTAGGCCTACTTAAATAACGTTTTATTATCCATATCATATTACAGTAGAGCGTCGATTTTCCGAAAGTCAATCATCCGAAAGAATTCCAGTCGGCAAATTTAAATTTTCGCCAGTGCTGTAGCGTTTCAATCTTTGGCTATGTNCTGCTGGAGATTTTGTCAAGCGTTGGGAAAAACTTATTAGTGGAGCCCCCAAAACATTCGCAAAAAATATAGTTTTTTTAATCAAATTATCTTGGAAATTTGAAAGTGTGGGCCATTCTGAGTGCCAGGCCTCGGTCTGAGACCCCAAAAGCCGACGTCTGAGCGGGCCCTGCTTCCTATATACCAGTGTTTCTCAACCTCTAACGAATCGTCGCCCCCTTCAATAAAACCGTTACGTAGTATCGCCCCCTTCACTTCAAAATTCCGATGCCGTGGGCCAGGGCTAACGCCGAATTCGTACTTAATTGAATAGACTAGTGACTAGTATAATGTTATTTGTTTAATTGTTGTACGTTATTACGAATAAGATATTTAATTAATCTTAATATAATGTTTTACTATATCGTCCAGAAAATTGTTTTTCGCCCCTAAAATATAAATTGCTACAAATCGCCCCCTCAACATGGAAAAACGCCCACATGGGGCGATATCGCCCCCGTTGAGAAACACTGCTATATACAGTGAAAACTGTGTAAACCGGATTCGTACGGTATCAAAATTTTTTTCCAGTTTGGCAGATTTCTGTTTCGAACAGGTTTTTTAATACAGAAAATCTCTGTGTTTCGAACAATTTTTCCCGTTTAGGCAGGTTTACGCTTGATTCGGGTTCCGTTTTGAACAGGCTTTAGTATGCTTATACACTTATACAGTATATATTAACAAACAATAATATAAAACTTTTACTGTTCTTCTAATTTTGGCTGAAATTAACGATTAAGTCAATTAATTTTTTTCGATATGTTTTGAATGCTATTAAATGACATTCGAATTAATTTTACTTAATCTCATGAAAAACATTAATTAAGTTTATAAAGAAACGTGTTTATAATCACTAATTGATTGATGATAGATTGATTAATTGATATAATTTATTATTTTTCTAAAGAAGTTACAATGGTTAGGCTGTAACAAGTCAAAACACAAAATACCAAGTGTCAAGTATATAACGAGTAGACAAATTAATATAAAAAATAGCTGAAGATATAGATTATATAATTAATTAATAATATATAGCAAAACCTGTCCAAAGCGGAAACCATATTTCACGATTATAACTGTTTCCACAGATTTTGTTGTTTGTTAAATCTGTCGAAAACATTTTAGCTTTTAAATACTAACAATTATTATTTAAATTTTGTCTTTTTAACGACAACAATCGATAAAATCACTGAATAAAATTTTAAATTACATTAAAAATAGTGGAAAAAGTCAATTGTAAGATGAGAAACTGATATATTTAAATATATATACAGTAAAACCTGTTTATGGCGACCACCCACGGTTTCTTCAAAAAGTGATCTTTTAGGCAGGTGGTCGTCCAATACAGGTGGTCCTGTAATAACGTATTTCCGTACGTATTTTGCGTACTTTTTAGCCATTTCTAATAAGCAAAACTCGAGGTGAGCAAAAATAAGCGAATTTTTTCAACGATAGGGCTATATTGGTATTGTATTTTATTTTAAAGATTAATACAATACTCGCATTTTTTCGATTATAATGCACACTTTCTTTTTTCCGACTTAATTAATTCGACTCGGTTGTTTTCGTTCTCTCCTCAGTGACGTGTATTACGTCATCAATATACAAGCGCGTCCTATCTCTCCATCACTTTGCTTTTGGTTTTCGTTAGTTTAATTAATCATATTTTAACTTTAAAAATACTGTATTTTTTAAAATATTTAATATGTTCTTAATTAATTAAGTACAATAAGAAAAATTATTAATTAATAATAAAACGATTTTATTATTTTTTCTGGTTGTACGATTTCATTACAATCGCGAAATCGAAAAAGGAAGTAAAACTGATTTTTGCATTAATACGTTTATTGTTTTTTGAATATTTTGCCTGCGAAAATTACTTGGATATTATTTTTCTAAAAATATCGTGGAAATAAGATAGGTTGATACAGAAACTGTTTATCGCACGTGTACTGTATATGAGCTTCAAAATAAATAAATAAAAATAGATTTTATCAAACGATGAGATCAGCCGATTAATCGTACAATATTTTATACCCCAAGGAAAATACTGTAGGTCTATGATAAAATCAATTTCTTTCGCTTTTCGGACATTTTCCAACAAACTGAAATGAATTTCCTTTGTTGCTAGACTAATTTATTAACACCTGCACCTAATTTCGAGGGCGGGAGAAGTGCCCGGGATGGGTTCGAACAAGAGTTTAGACTAATTTATTATATTAGGAGGGGGAAACGTTGTTAAGATGGGTTCTTACAATAGTTTAGACCAGATACATTCGCGAAAGTGGTCGCTTATTCAGGTGTTATATGTTGTTTCGGACCAAAAATCTATGCCCGCGGTCGCGTTACGCGGGTGGTCGTTTAATACAGGTAACTTATACGAAGACTCTATGGGTAAACTATTCCGTGCCAGAAATTTTTGCCCGTTTTGACAGGTGCCCGTCGAATGCAGGTGGTCGCCTAAGCAGTTTTCACTGTATATATATTAAATATACGGTAAAACCTGTCCAAAACAGAACCCGAGTAAAACGAAAATCTGCCAAACAAAGTATATTTGGTACGGTGTGAGTCCGATTTACACAGTTTTCACTGTATATTATACAGCAGATTATTCCTATATAAATCTTACACAGTAAAACCTGTCCAAAACGGAAAAATATTCGGTACCGCCAGATTCTGTTTTAAATAGGTTTTACTGTAGGCCTACTTAAATAACGTTTTATTATCCATATCATATTACAGTAGAGCGTCGATTTTCCGAAAGTCAATCATCCGAAAGAATTCCAGTCGGCAAATTTAAATTTTCGCCAGTGCTGTAGCGTTTCAATCTTTGGCTATGTCTTGGGCTACTCAAACATTTTACGTTTTTGATACTAAATTAACATCTGAAGTATAATTTTTTATTATTTTTATATTTTTCAATATATTTATTTTGTTTGTACAAAATAAAAAAATAATTTTTAACGATACAATAGTCTTTGTTAGGCTTAACATCGACGAAAATTCAACGCGAAGCGACACGCAACGGAGAAAAATTTCAACATCGGATACGTTAAACTATTTTTTCGTACATAATAAAAAATTAATTTTTAACCATACAATAGTCTTTGTTAGGCTTAACATCGACGAAAATTCAACGCGAAGCGACACGCAACGGATAAAAATTTCGACATCGGATACGTTAAACCAGTGTTTCTCAACCTCAAACGAAGCGTCGCCATCTTCAACGTAGTATCGCTCCCTTCACTACAAAATTCCAATGCCTAGGGACAAGGCTAACGCCAAATTCGTAGTGCATTGAATAGACTAGTGATTAGTATAATGTTATTTGTTTAACTATTGTACGATAAAACGAATAAAATATCTAATTATTCTTAATATAATATTTTACTATATCGCCCAGAAAATTGTTTTTCGCCTCCCGAAAATATAAATTGTTACTAATCGCCCCCTGAACATGAAAAACGCCCACATGGGGGCGATATCGCCCCCGTTCAGAAACATTGCGTTAAACTATTTTTTCGTACGTAAATCAGTTATCCGAAATATCAGTTATACGGACAACCCCAGTCCCCAATTGATTCGGAAAATCGACGCTCTACTGTATTTCATTCTTATCTATTACATTAATACAGTAAAACCTGTGTAAACCGGAATCGCACGGCTCCAAATAATTTCCCGTTTCCGTTCTGAGCAGGTTTCTAACGTAAAAAAGAAAGTTCCGAATAATTGTTTCCTCTTAGACAGGTTCCGCCTTGAACAAGTTTTTACCGTATATTTAAAAAAAATTAGAGGACTAAAAATATATTTACATTAATTGAAATAAACAGTAAAAGGAACTTTATCAAAATCTATTCATTGGCTAAGAAAGTATCACACTCCAGACGAATAATTAACTTCCTCTTTGGCAATGCAATGACCTCCTCAAATGTAAAACCGACCATAAAAGAAGAGACTCCACAATGTCTCCTTGTTCGTCAAGAGTTTCGCCATGTTTAAGAGACTAAGATCATTTTTATGTTGTCGTCAATGGTTCTTCTTCTTCTTTCCTTAATCAATGGCGCCTGCGGCGACGATTTTTATAGTAAAAATAGAAAATGCCATTAACGAAAGAAGCCGGTCGATGTAATTACCCGATTTTATAATCCTTGTATGATATAAAAATGGGTTAATGTTATATAAAAATAATTAACTGTTGGATTAGGAAAGGCCGCAAATTGGAAAATTGATGCGTTAAAGGCGTTAAAATTATGACGAATTGTTCGACTCTAATTTTTCAATAAAAAATTTTTATTAATTTAATTTTTATTTGGAAATTATAAGCTGTAAAATAATTTAAAAATGAATAATTTTAGAAATTAATTTATGAAAATTCATATTAATTAATTATTATTTATACTGTATCATATTACTAAGTGACCTCCATTACGATACGTACTTCATTGGGAAGTCTGTAGTTTTTTTTATTAAAAACTCAAAAATAAAATGAAATAAATCACCTGATTTAAAAATTTTAATAACTTTAAAAAAATTTATCATATACAAAATTATAAAAAAGTTAATAAAGTCGATAGAATATATAATTCGTATTTTAAAGCAGTGAATAACAACTGTAATAAAATTATTTAAAAAATGATCAAAGTATAAGCTTAAAGTCTTATATTTTATGTTGAGGCTTAAAAAAATAAACAAATATAATTTAAATGAAGATAAATAACTAAACATAAAAAGGGCAGTCCCCGAACACAGAAGGACTAAATTTTAATCTTTTTTGTATTAAAAAGTACGATAAGGAAGTGATATAAATTTAAAATTCTTTTGATAAATGGTGAATAAATATTGTTTTTATTTATTTATTTTCATATTTTTGTGGTTTTTTGTAAAGAGGTTGAGGCTGACGTTTGTCACGTTCTTGGCTCTCTCGGGCTTTGTAAATAATTTATCCATGTAGACAAAATATTTTCATTTTTATTACGTTAATAAAATATTTCTTATTTCTTAAAATAATTTATTTTTTAAGATAAAATTAATGGCTTAATGTTCGTTTGGTATTATTTTTTTCAAGATTTTTTTAAATATTTTCTTTTTGTAAATCTTTAAAAAGTCACGTCATTAACAGATTATAATTTTACTATTGTTTTATATTTAAACGACTTCCTAGTTTTAATTATTTTTTAAAGTAATTTATTTTAATATCTCTTGATAAAAATTTTTTATACATTATTTATTTATAATTATAATACAGGCAGTTACACTACATCTAAATTTATCTATATTTACTTAACAGTATATCTATATTTGCGCAATAATTATAATTCTTATACAGATAATTACACTAAGAACACAAATTTTTGGTTTTTACACGTCTGTATTGTGTATACAACTACACAGATGTGTAATTATCAATTTCAAATTCACAAGACACACACATACAGTAATGTTTGTGACAACTTTAGAAAAAAAATACTTCGGCGTCTAAACAGCAAAATATCTCTTTTTTATTAACAAAAATTCAATCAGAATTTAAAAGAAAAATAAGAAAAAAAACAGCTGCATCGGCCGGGAATCGAACCCGGGCCGCCCGCGTGGCAGGCGAGCATTCTACCACTGAACCACCGATGCGACGTAACAATCTCTTCTTTCGAGTTTATTTATAGTCAATAACTTATATAGTTATTTGGTATTGATCTGTGGTGTGAGGATATTAGATCCCCAGAGAGTTTAGGAATAAAATGAACATAGATTAAATTATAAATGAGAATTAGACGTGTGAAATTCTACAACAAATTGTTACAATTGTAACGATTTGTTCAAGAATAAAAAGACGGTACGCTTAACTTTTCTTCATTCTGACTACTTTTTAGATCGTCCTCTCATCCGAAGAGGGAGTCAAACGGAGCATTTATCTTCTGGAATCGAATAAAAATTTCCACAGATTATAATGCTAAAAGTGATGGAGTTGTATACTTAAACCCTCGATCGATGAACGCTTTGTGCGTCCTAAAAAACTTCCATAAAATAAATAATTAAATAAAAATTTATCTCCAAGCCACACCCTGGAAAATTTTCTGAGGATGTGCACGTCTTTCCATTGCAGAATCTTAGTTACCCACTAATAAATTAGCTTCACTTTTACAACAACTCTTTCTTCTGCTACATATTTGAATATTTCCTCTTTCGAATGATCAAGCGTGTAATTGTTCTTATAATAATAATAATAATAATAAAGACTGCAACGGTTAATGCCATAAATATGAGTGAATCATCTTATCATCCATTGTATGCTTTAGGAACGAAAGTCATTATCTCGTATGCTATTAACCGAAAATAAGTATTGTACTTATCTCGCTAACTTGCAACAACACCGAAAGACTTCTTATATTTTTCAAGTGCCACAACACATTCTTTTTTCCTTCAAAGATAAACTCTAACTTGCCGCTGTTTACTTTACACTTCCTTTACTCAAATATAAATACACATATATTTTTTCTTTTTCTAAATTAAATATAATTTTATACGTTAGACAAATGTTATATATATATATAATTATATAATTAAATTAGGGGTAATTATTATTTTATAAACCTTTTAAAATTGAATTAGTACAATTTAGAATATTATACTTTATGCGTGTTTATAATGGATGAATCATTGTTTTTTAGTCATAATCTAATTCTTAAGAAAAAATTAACTCATTAATATTATATAACGTTAAGTATTATTGAAATAAAATGACAACTATTAGTTGACAATACAGTATTGGTATTCAAACGTGTCTGTTATCTTTTGTCCATAGACCCAGTATACAAACTTGACCTTTATAAACCACACATAGACAAGTATAGTACTAATAAGAACGAGTGAAAGGCCTGTCAACAACGACAGTCCTTCAGAGAATCACCAATCTAATCTCCTCCTGACTCACCCTCTTGTATACCCCGGTTGGTCTTGTTTGACAACACAACAGGAACCCGAGAACCTACTTTGTTAAGCAATGTTGGAATTTTATTCATGACTAATCGGACATTTCGTATTCCCCGAGGACATTCAACATACTTGAGTAAGCTTAAAGATTTCCTTTACAAACTCAGGAAATTTCAAAGGGACCCTCTTTCTAAAGATTGAGTATACTTTTACAAAGAAGTGAATTTTTTCAAGATGAGTCCTTCAGCATAAAAAAAAACAAATAAAATTGACAAATTCTTTGAATTTCAAAGAATAAAATGTTGTTTTTTATAATACAATATTTTAAATTAAAATTAAAAATTGATAAAGAAGTCTACATGCATGTAGGCATATTTTAAGCGCGTGAATGCATTTATTAAAAGAATTTTAATGCCTTATTTGAGTGCATACCTACTAAAGGCATGCATTAAAATAAGAATACAGTACGTCTATTCTGTTATCTGGGTATGCTTATTTTAATGCATCTAGTATGTTTACTTTTATAGATGATGCCGTATCTTTCTATTCAGGCCTGCTGGAGATTTTGTCAAGCGTTGGGAAAAACTTATTAGTGGAGCCCCCAAAACATTCGCAAAAAATATAGTTTTTTTAATCAAATTATCTTGGAAATTTGAAAGTGTGGGCCATTCTGAGTGCCAGGCCTCGGTCTGAGACCCCAAAAGCCGACGTCTGAGCGGGCCCTGCTTCCTATATACCAGTGTTTCTCAACCTCTAACGAATCGTCGCCCCCTTCAATAAAACCGTTACGTAGTATCGCCCCCTTCACTTCAAAATTCCGATGCCGTGGGCCAGGGCTAACGCCGAATTCGTACTTAATTGAATAGACTAGTGACTAGTATAATGTTATTTGTTTAATTGTTGTACGTTATTACGAATAAGATATTTAATTAATCTTAATATAATGTTTTACTATATCGTCCAGAAAATTGTTTTTCGCCCCTAAAATATAAATTGCTACAAATCGCCCCCTCAACATGGAAAAACGCCCACATGGGGCGATATCGCCCCCGTTGAGAAACACTGCTATATACAGTGAAAACTGTGTAAACCGGATTCGTACGGTATCAAAATTTTTTTCCAGTTTGGCAGATTTCTGTTTCGAACAGGTTTTTTAATACAGAAAATCTCTGTGTTTCGAACAATTTTTCCCGTTTAGGCAGGTTTACGCTTGATTCGGGTTCCGTTTTGAACAGGCTTTAGTATGCTTATACACTTATACAGTATATATTAACAAACAATAATATAAAACTTTTACTGTTCTTCTAATTTTGGCTGAAATTAACGATTAAGTCAATTAATTTTTTTCGATATGTTTTGAATGCTATTAAATGACATTCGAATTAATTTTACTTAATCTCATGAAAAACATTAATTAAGTTTATAAAGAAACGTGTTTATAATCACTAATTGATTGATGATAGATTGATTAATTGATATAATTTATTATTTTTCTAAAGAAGTTACAATGGTTAGGCTGTAACAAGTCAAAACACAAAATACCAAGTGTCAAGTATATAACGAGTAGACAAATTAATATAAAAAATAGCTGAAGATATAGATTATATAATTAATTAATAATATATAGCAAAACCTGTCCAAAGCGGAAACCTTCCAAACAGAAAAAATATTCGGTACAGTGCAGTTCAGGTTTACGCAGGTTTTACTATAATTATTTTTGGGTTATATTTTGGAGATAAAACTTTAAAAAGATTGAATTTTATTTAATACAGTAAAACCTGTGTAAAACGGACTCATGCGATACCGAATATTTTTCCGGCTTGGCAGGTTTCCGTTTTGCGCAGGTTTTTTGTTAACATATAAAATCGCTGGGCTTCGAAGATCTTTTTCCATTGCGCAGGTTTTCGTTGTACTCAGGTTCCGTTTTGGACAGGTTTTACTGTATTTTATTTCTTCTTACGCAGATTTGATTATTAGTAAGCAAATTATTCTCCCCTAAACCATGTGAAAATGTCTGAAAAAAAAAACATAAAATATTCAGAACAGATAGTTTAGAATTTATTACTTATATATAATTAACTTTGACAATAATTTAATTTATTTATTTTTAACTTTAAGATAATACTTTAACGATAAAATTATTAAAATAAAATAGTGTGAAGTTAAGTAATCACAAGCCAATCTTTAAAGTTAAGTTATTTTATCCACATTTTACAATATTTTAAATCATAAATGAGAGTTAATAAATTTTTCTGTTATACTGTATTATTCAGCTTCAATTTTCAAATTGCAGACCTGTCTGTCTGTCCGTCCTTCATTGATTTCAAGAATGGTGTTAGATAGACAAAAATCGAGACAAAATATGGAAAACGTATAGGCAGGAGGCCTGGTTTCATTCTATATGAACTTCCGGTTTCCGCTTGAAGTCACGTGAATTCAATTCAATATTTTTATTTCTGTTAAAATATTATTAAATATTGCGGTAATGATTTTTATAATATTGATTACTTATTATTAATTACTTATAATATACAGAGTAATTTATATAAATATTTTATTTATTTATTTATTAAGTTATATAATTTTCTTCGCTTTCCTTTCATGTACTGTACAGTATATAAATGATGATTTATTTTAAGAATATTCATACACCCCATTAATTACGTTATGAATTATGTAGATAAATCTTAACTCAAGCATAATTCATTCTAAATTATATTTATTTGAATATATTTCCTTAAAGGAAAAGCATCTCATTTCTTAAAAATCCTTTCCTGTAATGTACTTAAACGCTAATAATAATATTAAAAAATTGATCTGTACTGTACAGTATATAAATGATGATTTATTTTAAGAATATTCATACACCCCATTAATTACGTTATGAATTATGTAGATAAATCTTAACTCAAGCATAATTCATTCTAAATTATATTTATTTGAATATATTTCCTTAAAGGAAAAGCATCTCATTTCTTAAAAATCCTTTCCTGTAATGTACTTAAACGCTAATAATAATATTAAAAAATTGATCTGAAACGTTCATTTTAAGCAAAAACAGTTATTATTTGAATTTTAAATGTAATTTTCTTTAAACATAGTTCATTTATTACAATATAAAAATTTAATGTGGTTAGTTTACGTGTTATTAAATATAAAAGAATCCCTTTTGTAATGAGGAAATCGCTTTCAAAAATCGAATTATTATTACATTTAAAGGTAATTTAGTAATTAATAATAAAATTTTCAAGTTAAATAATAATTCGTTCAAAATATCACACGTACGGTACACGCATATATAACACAGCGGATACAGCACACAAAACAATATACAGTACAAACACACACGATATATATATAAGATTTTAAATGTGAATTATTTCAAAATGATACTATTTCTGTACTGTAAAAATCGTAAAATTTGTTAATGTGTTTTCTTTATACTGCCATACTGATAATACGGTGAAATTTAACCTGTACAGCCATCAAAGTGGAGACAATCCACTTCACAACGTCCATTGTTTTGATTGAAAATGGGAGGGAATAGGGTAGTTACGGAGCAATACTAGTTGGTTTATGACCAAAATATCTTCACTCGTTGACTGAAGGACCGGTTCCTAGAATTTGTAATCCTCATCCCTGAAGGGAAAGGTTATCGGTTTACTCACAAGTATTCCTTCAGTCGGACGATCTTTGAACTCTGGCATGATACCGTGTCATTTAATGACCCTGTCCAGTTAGGTGGTCCTAAAGGCCCAAAGGCGGGTTGAATTTTACCATTTCAAAGTATTAAATTTAGCATATACAATGTACGTCTTTTAAAAGGATAAACTATTACAGTTAAATTGATTTATAACAGGGATTAAAGCTGATTTCGTCTTCCTTATCGCGCACACTCTAGATAATTAACGAAGAAAATCTTGTTAAATTTTTTAAATAAGTCACTTTTAATAACTCTAATTATACAATATTCTGTGTAAATATATATATTTTTAAATTTTAAGTAATTTTATAATATATTTTTTTAAAGATAGATATAAATAGAAATCTAAAACAAAGTCGACTTATCCGTGTTCTAATTTTAGTACAAATATCAAGACCGAATGTGTTTATATTTTTCAAATGATTTACATTTATTCTTATCTCTAGCACTTAAATTTCCAGAAAATCTGATTGTAAATTCAAAAATTTGTAAGTAAAAATACAAAATTGTATATAGTATCTTCACTTTAGGTAATCATTATGATGTGTTAAAATACATATTAAATTTATTATCGATTTATTTTGTTTATTGCCTGTAGGATACTATAGAAGAGACATTAATTATATTTTTACTGTCTTGAAAATTTTTGCTATTTTGGAGAAAATTGCTTCGTTTCTAGGAGGTAAAATATAAAGTAATGCTATTTTACCTTCGAAATTGTTACGTATTGTGAATATTCGATAACGAAAATATTAGAATAATTTGAATAATTGCTATCTTTTTTCTATATTTTATTGTTTTGTTTACCTTTCTGTGTTAGGCAGTAGCACCTTGCTCTGAATTCCTTTGTTACAGTAAAGCCTGTCCAAAACGGAAAAAATTCTTCGAGATGGAACGATTTTATATGTTAAAGAGGAAAAAAATACCCGATACAGCGCGGTTTACACAGGTTATACACAAAAATCGATCACTCCTGAAGATGAAAATCTTTCAGACTGATGGTTCGATTTTTGTTGGAAAAAATATGCCTATAAAAATAATTGTTCTGTTATTTTTTTAAGGTTTTAAAACGCCCACTTTTAAAAATGTAATCGTATACTTTTCTTCTTATATAACCTACTTATAAAGGACGAAAAAAAATAAACTTAATGACGTATATAACGATGTAGCATTTCGATAATTCTATCTCTAGCTATTATGTAACTTTTATTTTAAGAATTTCCTGCTCGTAACTGTAACAAAATATTGGAAAATTTAAAAATTATCCAGCAATTTTTTTCAAATTTAAATAATAAACAATCCTATTATACACGTTCCGCTTCGATACCAAATTTTATACTGAAATAACGTAAATGTATCGGAATCAAAAGTAATAAAGCCATCAGTGGTAGCATGTTTTCAGATTTATTATATATATATTTCCTTAGCTTTAGCCGTTATTAAAATTTTAAAAAACAGTTTAAAGAAAGAAAAACTAAAAACATTTTATACATTCCGAAAACTTTAATGCACTCGGGCAAACGAATTCAATACAAAATAGATCTATTTGAAGATACACACAGGCTCGTGTAAATATATAATTTAATTGTATTTATTGGTGTGATAAGCCCTTACTATTATCTGCCTCACGGTTATAGATATTTTAATTAATTAAATTAATTGTATTAAATAGATACAGGGTGGCCTAAAAGTCAGTTAGCGACTGCAAAGGCTAAACTGCTGTCGTTTTATTGTACCAATTTTGTAAAAGGTTAACTGAATTTTAAGCCACCCTTTGTGTTAATGGAAAACGAAAGAAAATGGTTGCATAGAAAGAGAATCAACGACCTTGACCCTGTGAACAAATTGTTTTATGACACTAAATGAGAAATGAAACAACATTTATCTGTAAATCTGTTCTCTATCTATTCTCTAACAAATCAAGGGGAGTAATTTAATCGATTTGTTCGAATTTAATTAACTAACCTTGTACAGATGCAATGATACATGTATTTATATATTATGAATATATAACACTATACAGAAGAACCCACTTTATGATTTCATATTCTCTGTTGCCCGTAGTGTTTTATACAGTTCAAGCTGTATATATCTAAGAATAGAATCTCAGTTTATGACACCAAACAATAGAAAATCAGAATTCGATTTACGATGACTCGCTTAATAACGATTTCAGGAATCAATTAAGTCTCAAAGACAGTGGGTTTATTGTTTATGCCTGCATACCACAAATGTATAAACACGAATTTATATTATGTTTAAATGTGAATAAAAAAAATAAAAAAAATGCTATGTATAGACCTACTCTAACTACTGATTCTTAAAACAGAAACTTGAAATATTCATGTCTCACCACTTGACCCATTTTAAACAACTTTTTGTTTCTTATACACAATAAATTAATTACTTGATTAATGTAAATTTAAAAAATTCGGAATAATTTACTAACATTTTAAATTATAGATAAATAATAAACAGAAGCAGTTATTAAATTTATAAAGAAATTATTATTACCGTAAAACCTGCGTAAACCGGAATCGCACGGTACCGAATATTTTTTTCCGGTTTAAACAGGTATTTTTTAACATAGAAAATCGCTGCGTTCCGAAGAATTTTTCCTTGTAGATAGGTTTTTCCGTTTTGGACAGGTTTTACTGTATTTAATAAACATTTTAGTAGATTAAAAAAATTTATCGACAATTATAAAACAAAGAAATAATCCCTCGCTGATTTTTCATAATTATAAATAATTTACCGTACATTCATCAATTATAGTGAACAGTCTGAACCAAATTCAGCCCGAATCTGTTAATATATACACGGTATTTTTATAATTATTTCTACACATAAATGAATAATAGCACTAATCCTCATTCATATAGGCCTATACTACGAATTGACTAATATTTGGTAATTACTGTTTTCTTCTGATTAATTCTCTAAAAAATTAAGAGGCTCAGAGGTCTCTTCTATATTTTCAGACTTCTAATACATTAAAAACTAAATAAACGATAAAAAGGGAATTACTAAAAGTCTGAGTGTGAAGCATCACATTTAGACTTAGCCTTATAACTTAGCTAAAATAGCTTCTTTTTTAGCCTTTCATCGCTGTTAAAGAAAATTAAGTAAAGATTCTATTCTTCATTTAAGCTATTGGTGGCCTTTTCATAATTAGAAAGACAATTTAAGAATGCTCTTTCTCTATTTTCTACTGGGTAAAACAGTTAAAATAATGATTTAAATCTACTAAATTCTATCTCAATAGATCGAAAATCTAATTTAAAATCGTATTTAAGTAATTATAAGACCCATAAAGTAATAAATATACAGATGTTCACTAATTAAAAACACTTTTTAATTTACAATTATTATTTGGGCCTATGTGCTAATTAAAAATGAATGCAGATAAAATGCAATAAATTTAGTTCTTTCTAAAAAAATAAAATCTATGAAAATTTATTAAATTAAATCAAATTCATTTTGATCAATAACTAGAATGAATGTTTAGCAAATAGGAAAAATATTGATTATTAATTTAAGTTATTTAAATTTATATAACGAATTCGCGAATTTAAATTATTTTAAAATCCTTTATTTACATTTCTGAATATTCTGTTATCATTTTATTTTACATAAATTATTTCATTTTTACTTTAAAGGAAAGGGTGTTTACAGCTTTACACTCTGTTCCTCCATTATATACTGTACAATCCAATATTCGTCCATTGCAAGTTATACAATGAAACCTACGTAAACCGGACTCACAGATTTGGCAGATTTCCGTTTCGAACAGGTTTATTTTTAACACAGCGGTTTGAAGAATTTTTTTTCCTTTAGGCAGGTTTCCATTTTATTCAGGTTTTAATATATCATTAATTNAATTATAATACAGGCAGTTACACTACATCTAAATTTATCTATATTTACTTAACAGTATATCTATATTTGCGCAATAATTATAATTCTTATACAGATAATTACACTAAGAACACAAATTTTTGGTTTTTACACGTCTGTATTGTGTATACAACTACACAGATGTGTAATTATCAATTTCAAATTCACAAGACACACACATACAGTAATGTTTGTGACAACTTTAGAAAAAAAATACTTCGGCGTCTAAACAGCAAAATATCTCTTTTTTATTAACAAAAATTCAATCAGAATTTAAAAGAAAAATAAGAAAAAAAACAGCTGCATCGGCCGGGAATCGAACCCGGGCCGCCCGCGTGGCAGGCGAGCATTCTACCACTGAACCACCGATGCGACGTAACAATCTCTTCTTTCGAGTTTATTTATAGTCAATAACTTATATAGTTATTTGGTATTGATCTGTGGTGTGAGGATATTAGATCCCCAGAGAGTTTAGGAATAAAATGAACATAGATTAAATTATAAATGAGAATTAGACGTGTGAAATTCTACAACAAATTGTTACAATTGTAACGATTTGTTCAAGAATAAAAAGACGGTACGCTTAACTTTTCTTCATTCTGACTACTTTTTAGATCGTCCTCTCATCCGAAGAGGGAGTCAAACGGAGCATTTATCTTCTGGAATCGAATAAAAATTTCCACAGATTATAATGCTAAAAGTGATGGAGTTGTATACTTAAACCCTCGATCGATGAACGCTTTGTGCGTCCTAAAAAACTTCCATAAAATAAATAATTAAATAAAAATTTATCTCCAAGCCACACCCTGGAAAATTTTCTGAGGATGTGCACGTCTTTCCATTGCAGAATCTTAGTTACCCACTAATAAATTAGCTTCACTTTTACAACAACTCTTTCTTCTGCTACATATTTGAATATTTCCTCTTTCGAATGATCAAGCGTGTAATTGTTCTTATAATAATAATAATAATAATAAAGACTGCAACGGTTAATGCCATAAATATGAGTGAATCATCTTATCATCCATTGTATGCTTTAGGAACGAAAGTCATTATCTCGTATGCTATTAACCGAAAATAAGTATTGTACTTATCTCGCTAACTTGCAACAACACCGAAAGACTTCTTATATTTTTCAAGTGCCACAACACATTCTTTTTTCCTTCAAAGATAAACTCTAACTTGCCGCTGTTTACTTTACACTTCCTTTACTCAAATATAAATACACATATATTTTTTCTTTTTCTAAATTAAATATAATTTTATACGTTAGACAAATGTTATATATATATATAATTATATAATTAAATTAGGGGTAATTATTATTTTATAAACCTTTTAAAATTGAATTAGTACAATTTAGAATATTATACTTTATGCGTGTTTATAATGGATGAATCATTGTTTTTTAGTCATAATCTAATTCTTAAGAAAAAATTAACTCATTAATATTATATAACGTTAAGTATTATTGAAATAAAATGACAACTATTAGTTGACAATACAGTATTGGTATTCAAACGTGTCTGTTATCTTTTGTCCATAGACCCAGTATACAAACTTGACCTTTATAAACCACACATAGACAAGTATAGTACTAATAAGAACGAGTGAAAGGCCTGTCAACAACGACAGTCCTTCAGAGAATCACCAATCTAATCTCCTCCTGACTCACCCTCTTGTATACCCCGGTTGGTCTTGTTTGACAACACAACAGGAACCCGAGAACCTACTTTGTTAAGCAATGTTGGAATTTTATTCATGACTAATCGGACATTTCGTATTCCCCGAGGACATTCAACATACTTGAGTAAGCTTAAAGATTTCCTTTACAAACTCAGGAAATTTCAAAGGGACCCTCTTTCTAAAGATTGAGTATACTTTTACAAAGAAGTGAATTTTTTCAAGATGAGTCCTTCAGCATAAAAAAAAACAAATAAAATTGACAAATTCTTTGAATTTCAAAGAATAAAATGTTGTTTTTTATAATACAATATTTTAAATTAAAATTAAAAATTGATAAAGAAGTCTACATGCATGTAGGCATATTTTAAGCGCGTGAATGCATTTATTAAAAGAATTTTAATGCCTTATTTGAGTGCATACCTACTAAAGGCATGCATTAAAATAAGAATACAGTACGTCTATTCTGTTATCTGGGTATGCTTATTTTAATGCATCTAGTATGTTTACTTTTATAGATGATGCCGTATCTTTCTATTCAGGCCTGCTGGAGATTTTGTCAAGCGTTGGGAAAAACTTATTAGTGGAGCCCCCAAAACATTCGCAAAAAATATAGTTTTTTTAATCAAATTATCTTGGAAATTTGAAAGTGTGGGCCATTCTGAGTGCCAGGCCTCGGTCTGAGACCCCAAAAGCCGACGTCTGAGCGGGCCCTGCTTCCTATATACCAGTGTTTCTCAACCTCTAACGAATCGTCGCCCCCTTCAATAAAACCGTTACGTAGTATCGCCCCCTTCACTTCAAAATTCCGATGCCGTGGGCCAGGGCTAACGCCGAATTCGTACTTAATTGAATAGACTAGTGACTAGTATAATGTTATTTGTTTAATTGTTGTACGTTATTACGAATAAGATATTTAATTAATCTTAATATAATGTTTTACTATATCGTCCAGAAAATTGTTTTTCGCCCCTAAAATATAAATTGCTACAAATCGCCCCCTCAACATGGAAAAACGCCCACATGGGGCGATATCGCCCCCGTTGAGAAACACTGCTATATACAGTGAAAACTGTGTAAACCGGATTCGTACGGTATCAAAATTTTTTTCCAGTTTGGCAGATTTCTGTTTCGAACAGGTTTTTTAATACAGAAAATCTCTGTGTTTCGAACAATTTTTCCCGTTTAGGCAGGTTTACGCTTGATTCGGGTTCCGTTTTGAACAGGCTTTAGTATGCTTATACACTTATACAGTATATATTAACAAACAATAATATAAAACTTTTACTGTTCTTCTAATTTTGGCTGAAATTAACGATTAAGTCAATTAATTTTTTTCGATATGTTTTGAATGCTATTAAATGACATTCGAATTAATTTTACTTAATCTCATGAAAAACATTAATTAAGTTTATAAAGAAACGTGTTTATAATCACTAATTGATTGATGATAGATTGATTAATTGATATAATTTATTATTTTTCTAAAGAAGTTACAATGGTTAGGCTGTAACAAGTCAAAACACAAAATACCAAGTGTCAAGTATATAACGAGTAGACAAATTAATATAAAAAATAGCTGAAGATATAGATTATATAATTAATTAATAATATATAGCAAAACCTGTCCAAAGCGGAAACCTTCCAAACAGAAAAAATATTCGGTACAGTGCAGTTCAGGTTTACGCAGGTTTTACTATAATTATTTTTGGGTTATATTTTGGAGATAAAACTTTAAAAAGATTGAATTTTATTTAATACAGTAAAACCTGTGTAAAACGGACTCATGCGATACCGAATATTTTTCCGGCTTGGCAGGTTTCCGTTTTGCGCAGGTTTTTTGTTAACATATAAAATCGCTGGGCTTCGAAGATCTTTTTCCATTGCGCAGGTTTTCGTTGTACTCAGGTTCCGTTTTGGACAGGTTTTACTGTATTTTATTTCTTCTTACGCAGATTTGATTATTAGTAAGCAAATTATTCTCCCCTAAACCATGTGAAAATGTCTGAAAAAAAAAACATAAAATATTCAGAACAGATAGTTTAGAATTTATTACTTATATATAATTAACTTTGACAATAATTTAATTTATTTATTTTTAACTTTAAGATAATACTTTAACGATAAAATTATTAAAATAAAATAGTGTGAAGTTAAGTAATCACAAGCCAATCTTTAAAGTTAAGTTATTTTATCCACATTTTACAATATTTTAAATCATAAATGAGAGTTAATAAATTTTTCTGTTATACTGTATTATTCAGCTTCAATTTTCAAATTGCAGACCTGTCTGTCTGTCCGTCCTTCATTGATTTCAAGAATGGTGTTAGATAGACAAAAATCGAGACAAAATATGGAAAACGTATAGGCAGGAGGCCTGGTTTCATTCTATATGAACTTCCGGTTTCCGCTTGAAGTCACGTGAATTCAATTCAATATTTTTATTTCTGTTAAAATATTATTAAATATTGCGGTAATGATTTTTATAATATTGATTACTTATTATTAATTACTTATAATATACAGAGTAATTTATATAAATATTTTATTTATTTATTTATTAAGTTATATAATTTTCTTCGCTTTCCTTTCATGTACTGTACAGTATATAAATGATGATTTATTTTAAGAATATTCATACACCCCATTAATTACGTTATGAATTATGTAGATAAATCTTAACTCAAGCATAATTCATTCTAAATTATATTTATTTGAATATATTTCCTTAAAGGAAAAGCATCTCATTTCTTAAAAATCCTTTCCTGTAATGTACTTAAACGCTAATAATAATATTAAAAAATTGATCTGAAACGTTCATTTTAAGCAAAAACAGTTATTATTTGAATTTTAAATGTAATTTTCTTTAAACATAGTTCATTTATTACAATATAAAAATTTAATGTGGTTAGTTTACGTGTTATTAAATATAAAAGAATCCCTTTTGTAATGAGGAAATCGCTTTCAAAAATCGAATTATTATTACATTTAAAGGTAATTTAGTAATTAATAATAAAATTTTCAAGTTAAATAATAATTCGTTCAAAATATCACACGTACGGTACACGCATATATAACACAGCGGATACAGCACACAAAACAATATACAGTACAAACACACACGATATATATATAAGATTTTAAATGTGAATTATTTCAAAATGATACTATTTCTGTACTGTAAAAATCGTAAAATTTGTTAATGTGTTTTCTTTATACTGCCATACTGATAATACGGTGAAATTTAACCTGTACAGCCATCAAAGTGGAGACAATCCACTTCACAACGTCCATTGTTTTGATTGAAAATGGGAGGGAATAGGGTAGTTACGGAGCAATACTAGTTGGTTTATGACCAAAATATCTTCACTCGTTGACTGAAGGACCGGTTCCTAGAATTTGTAATCCTCATCCCTGAAGGGAAAGGTTATCGGTTTACTCACAAGTATTCCTTCAGTCGGACGATCTTTGAACTCTGGCATGATACCGTGTCATTTAATGACCCTGTCCAGTTAGGTGGTCCTAAAGGCCCAAAGGCGGGTTGAATTTTACCATTTCAAAGTATTAAATTTAGCATATACAATGTACGTCTTTTAAAAGGATAAACTATTACAGTTAAATTGATTTATAACAGGGATTAAAGCTGATTTCGTCTTCCTTATCGCGCACACTCTAGATAATTAACGAAGAAAATCTTGTTAAATTTTTTAAATAAGTCACTTTTAATAACTCTAATTATACAATATTCTGTGTAAATATATATATTTTTAAATTTTAAGTAATTTTATAATATATTTTTTTAAAGATAGATATAAATAGAAATCTAAAACAAAGTCGACTTATCCGTGTTCTAATTTTAGTACAAATATCAAGACCGAATGTGTTTATATTTTTCAAATGATTTACATTTATTCTTATCTCTAGCACTTAAATTTCCAGAAAATCTGATTGTAAATTCAAAAATTTGTAAGTAAAAATACAAAATTGTATATAGTATCTTCACTTTAGGTAATCATTATGATGTGTTAAAATACATATTAAATTTATTATCGATTTATTTTGTTTATTGCCTGTAGGATACTATAGAAGAGACATTAATTATATTTTTACTGTCTTGAAAATTTTTGCTATTTTGGAGAAAATTGCTTCGTTTCTAGGAGGTAAAATATAAAGTAATGCTATTTTACCTTCGAAATTGTTACGTATTGTGAATATTCGATAACGAAAATATTAGAATAATTTGAATAATTGCTATCTTTTTTCTATATTTTATTGTTTTGTTTACCTTTCTGTGTTAGGCAGTAGCACCTTGCTCTGAATTCCTTTGTTACAGTAAAGCCTGTCCAAAACGGAAAAAATTCTTCGAGATGGAACGATTTTATATGTTAAAGAGGAAAAAAATACCCGATACAGCGCGGTTTACACAGGTTATACACAAAAATCGATCACTCCTGAAGATGAAAATCTTTCAGACTGATGGTTCGATTTTTGTTGGAAAAAATATGCCTATAAAAATAATTGTTCTGTTATTTTTTTAAGGTTTTAAAACGCCCACTTTTAAAAATGTAATCGTATACTTTTCTTCTTATATAACCTACTTATAAAGGACGAAAAAAAATAAACTTAATGACGTATATAACGATGTAGCATTTCGATAATTCTATCTCTAGCTATTATGTAACTTTTATTTTAAGAATTTCCTGCTCGTAACTGTAACAAAATATTGGAAAATTTAAAAATTATCCAGCAATTTTTTTCAAATTTAAATAATAAACAATCCTATTATACACGTTCCGCTTCGATACCAAATTTTATACTGAAATAACGTAAATGTATCGGAATCAAAAGTAATAAAGCCATCAGTGGTAGCATGTTTTCAGATTTATTATATATATATTTCCTTAGCTTTAGCCGTTATTAAAATTTTAAAAAACAGTTTAAAGAAAGAAAAACTAAAAACATTTTATACATTCCGAAAACTTTAATGCACTCGGGCAAACGAATTCAATACAAAATAGATCTATTTGAAGATACACACAGGCTCGTGTAAATATATAATTTAATTGTATTTATTGGTGTGATAAGCCCTTACTATTATCTGCCTCACGGTTATAGATATTTTAATTAATTAAATTAATTGTATTAAATAGATACAGGGTGGCCTAAAAGTCAGTTAGCGACTGCAAAGGCTAAACTGCTGTCGTTTTATTGTACCAATTTTGTAAAAGGTTAACTGAATTTTAAGCCACCCTTTGTGTTAATGGAAAACGAAAGAAAATGGTTGCATAGAAAGAGAATCAACGACCTTGACCCTGTGAACAAATTGTTTTATGACACTAAATGAGAAATGAAACAACATTTATCTGTAAATCTGTTCTCTATCTATTCTCTAACAAATCAAGGGGAGTAATTTAATCGATTTGTTCGAATTTAATTAACTAACCTTGTACAGATGCAATGATACATGTATTTATATATTATGAATATATAACACTATACAGAAGAACCCACTTTATGATTTCATATTCTCTGTTGCCCGTAGTGTTTTATACAGTTCAAGCTGTATATATCTAAGAATAGAATCTCAGTTTATGACACCAAACAATAGAAAATCAGAATTCGATTTACGATGACTCGCTTAATAACGATTTCAGGAATCAATTAAGTCTCAAAGACAGTGGGTTTATTGTTTATGCCTGCATACCACAAATGTATAAACACGAATTTATATTATGTTTAAATGTGAATAAAAAAAATAAAAAAAATGCTATGTATAGACCTACTCTAACTACTGATTCTTAAAACAGAAACTTGAAATATTCATGTCTCACCACTTGACCCATTTTAAACAACTTTTTGTTTCTTATACACAATAAATTAATTACTTGATTAATGTAAATTTAAAAAATTCGGAATAATTTACTAACATTTTAAATTATAGATAAATAATAAACAGAAGCAGTTATTAAATTTATAAAGAAATTATTATTACCGTAAAACCTGCGTAAACCGGAATCGCACGGTACCGAATATTTTTTTCCGGTTTAAACAGGTATTTTTTAACATAGAAAATCGCTGCGTTCCGAAGAATTTTTCCTTGTAGATAGGTTTTTCCGTTTTGGACAGGTTTTACTGTATTTAATAAACATTTTAGTAGATTAAAAAAATTTATCGACAATTATAAAACAAAGAAATAATCCCTCGCTGATTTTTCATAATTATAAATAATTTACCGTACATTCATCAATTATAGTGAACAGTCTGAACCAAATTCAGCCCGAATCTGTTAATATATACACGGTATTTTTATAATTATTTCTACACATAAATGAATAATAGCACTAATCCTCATTCATATAGGCCTATACTACGAATTGACTAATATTTGGTAATTACTGTTTTCTTCTGATTAATTCTCTAAAAAATTAAGAGGCTCAGAGGTCTCTTCTATATTTTCAGACTTCTAATACATTAAAAACTAAATAAACGATAAAAAGGGAATTACTAAAAGTCTGAGTGTGAAGCATCACATTTAGACTTAGCCTTATAACTTAGCTAAAATAGCTTCTTTTTTAGCCTTTCATCGCTGTTAAAGAAAATTAAGTAAAGATTCTATTCTTCATTTAAGCTATTGGTGGCCTTTTCATAATTAGAAAGACAATTTAAGAATGCTCTTTCTCTATTTTCTACTGGGTAAAACAGTTAAAATAATGATTTAAATCTACTAAATTCTATCTCAATAGATCGAAAATCTAATTTAAAATCGTATTTAAGTAATTATAAGACCCATAAAGTAATAAATATACAGATGTTCACTAATTAAAAACACTTTTTAATTTACAATTATTATTTGGGCCTATGTGCTAATTAAAAATGAATGCAGATAAAATGCAATAAATTTAGTTCTTTCTAAAAAAATAAAATCTATGAAAATTTATTAAATTAAATCAAATTCATTTTGATCAATAACTAGAATGAATGTTTAGCAAATAGGAAAAATATTGATTATTAATTTAAGTTATTTAAATTTATATAACGAATTCGCGAATTTAAATTATTTTAAAATCCTTTATTTACATTTCTGAATATTCTGTTATCATTTTATTTTACATAAATTATTTCATTTTTACTTTAAAGGAAAGGGTGTTTACAGCTTTACACTCTGTTCCTCCATTATATACTGTACAATCCAATATTCGTCCATTGCAAGTTATACAATGAAACCTACGTAAACCGGACTCACAGATTTGGCAGATTTCCGTTTCGAACAGGTTTATTTTTAACACAGCGGTTTGAAGAATTTTTTTTCCTTTAGGCAGGTTTCCATTTTATTCAGGTTTTAATATATCATTAATTTATTATATATGCTATATATTAATTGTCAGTTTACAATAATAATTATATAGGGGAGACCGGGGCAACTTCGGCATGCGGGGCAAGTTTGTCAAGCGCTTTTTTTCAAAAACAAATTAAAAGGAGACTTTGGTTATAGGTTAGGCAGTTGAGTTTTATTGGTGGCTTGTTGAGTGTAGTGTTTTTATTGTTCTCCAACAAGCGTAGTTGAATTAATAAGCAAATTTTCATTTTCGTTCAATTCCATATAATATTTTGCTTCCATTTATATTGAATTGGCATGTTTTATTATAATTCCATAATAACGAAAGTTACTTTTCCTGTTAGAAGGATGTAACTTCAACTTATTCACGTGGCCAGATCGTGGCTTGGCATTCTGTTCTCAGGGTTGTACTTAATGTTTCGAAATCATGACTAGCGGGGTAAGATCGGCAACATAAAGCCACATTAGAAGCAAAGGATAAAAATCAAACAGATGATAAATGAAAACATGTTTGCATTTGTTATTCATGTATATATGTCTTTGAACTTGCATTTCGTTGTAATAATATTAAATGGGTGTTGGATTTGTATTTCTTTGTTTTAATAGTGAATTCCAACTTATACATTGTTAATAACATAATTTTATATACGTGCCTATCTTGCCCCATTACTGTTGCCCCTATACCAGGGGCAACTTTAATAAAAATAATTAAAATAATTACAACTTTACAAAAAGAGAGAAGTTGCCGATCTTGCCCCTATACCCGGGGCAACTTCGTCAATTTCTCTCTTCTTGTAAAGTTGTAATTATTTTAATTATTTTTATTTCCAAACTGATTTTAACCAGTTCTATAGTAAGGTAACATTCCAATAGACAATATGCAAAGCTTTTTTTTCAGTTTACAGCAGTATTTATTACACAAAATTTAAGTAAAGCTTAACATGCCGATCTTGCCCCGGTCTCCCCTATATAAACACGTATGACTTTGATTTAATGTTACCGTTTGTTTTTTTGTGAAATTAACGCTAAATCGAGTATGGCATTAAACAGAAGTGCTTCAATCAATAAGAATTATATGTAGTAATGAGGTTTATATACAAAGTTGAGTTTCAGTCTGAAAGTTGTATGATTTGGTGATAACATTGTAGTTTGCAATGCAAAATCATAAGTTTAGTATTCACAAATATTAAAGAATAATTGAAGAAGTTATAATTATTATAAAATTATAACTTTTAATATAATTTTTAACATATTTTAATTGATGTTTTATTTTTTGATTAGGCAATTTTCCCAATTCAAGATTAAGGAGGAAGATAATTCAAAAAAGAAAACGGAAATCGAATCGGTGGGAGAGTCCAGTAATTTTACTCATCCATGGGGCAATGCAGGCTGGAGCACAAGCTCCTGGTAGGGACACCCGTGCCAGTAAGGTCTATGGGGAGAAATGAAACTAAGAGTGATCACACCCACATTCTGTGGAGATATTTATCATGGTGGTAACCAGGTTCTAAGCATGATACCGACTCGGTACGTCGCCCGAGTTAACAAGGACCGCATTCGTGGGTTAGGCAGAGGCTCACGTTCGAAAAATAGGCTACAGTCTCCCTTGATTACCGGTGGCGAAAGCAGCGCCGGCCAGGCATGGCCACTGCAATGCCCTCAACAGATGTGAGGAATCAACCTAGCCTTGGTGTTTCTGTGGCAATGCATCCACAGACTACAAAGGCTGAAAAACCACGCCAACGAATGAAATGAACATCAGAAATGAACGAGTTTATCATCTGTACTTACTACACATCACAAAACTCGAAACAAACATGACAGCGTACAGACAACAACTACACCTTAGATTCATACAACAATATCCTCACCTCACTGTCACCGAACAAAGGATTGTCGATCAAAAAAGAACAATTATGCACAACAACCTTATCCCACAAACAACACTTTGAACTTATCAAACTGATTGCTGATCAAATACATCAACAGTCAGAAACATGTAACGTTAATGAAGATCACGTAACCTGCCAGGATAATCCAGCAATAAGCACTAATAATAGTGCACACACAACAACTACCACTAATGATACTACAGACACTTCCTCATCCACCACTGATAATGTAGACATAGATTTAGTTAATACGCTCTCATTTATATTTCAGGAATCACTCACTAAATATATAGGTACAGATCCCGCACAAAGACCACGAATAACTAAAATCAACACATCAAGACTAGTAGGGAAAACACTAAAATATGTAAACACTCACTACCACACTACATCCATTTAATTTCTACACTCTCAGACATTCATACATTAGTTTACGCTGAGTAGTGACACACCATGGACTGAAAATACAATCGCAGACAGATACACACAAAACACAATTCTATCACAAGCTTGCCCGACAGAGAATGATAGAAACACAAATTAATAACATTAGACAGCAATTAGACAGGCTGACACAATACACTAAAAGCAACGTAACACCCAAATTAAAGAAAAACATTTTCATTTTCAACATTTTCATCCAATGCACGACACTCAAACGATTTACAAAACACGTTCTCTACGAAAACAACAAAATAAATTATTTACAAACAATGAAAAATTTTACAGACAAATCAGTACTAAAACAAACACTGATACATAGCACAGTGGCACACCAACAGAAGAAGAACTCACAACTTATTGGTCTTCTCTTTGGTCCAGTGCCGACACACACAATGTTGATGCAGGCTGGATCGAGAAGGAGAACAAAAACTTGCACAACACTACTGAAAAAAACGTACACGACATCCGCTACGCTGTTAACAGAACACAACTGGAAGACACCTGGTTGTAGACAACATTCACAATTTCTGGTACACAAAGTTTACATCACTGCACCAGGAACTAGCTAAACACCTAACGAACATCATCATCAGTCCACAAGAAATGCCAGAATTTCTTACTCAGGGCATCACCTACATGAAACGTAAAAACAACAAAACCACAGACCCCACACAATACAGACCAATTACATGTCTTCCAACGCTCTACAAATTATTGACATCTTGTATCACAAACAAAATATACAAACATGTTGAAGAACACGACATTTTTACGGAACAACAAAAAGGTTGCCGTAGAAATCACAGGGGATGCAAAGAGCAGTTACTCATACATTCAGTCATGCTACGGCAAACACACAAACAACACAGAAACATACACATGGCATATATAGACTACAGAAAAGCATTCCACGGTGTTCCACACAGTTGGCTGCTACATATTCTACACATGTACAAAATACACCCATCACTCATTGCATTCTTCCAAAACATTATGTAGCACTGGAAAACAACACTACATCTCAGGATTCATAACATTTCCATACGAACAAATACTCATTAGGCGAGGAATTTTCCAAGGAGATTCCTTGAGTCCTCTCTGGTTCTGCTTAGCCCCTAACCCATTATCCAACATGTTAAATAATACGCAATATGGCTACAATATCAGACACGAAAAAACAACACAGTTTACGCTGTCATATCTTATGTACATGGACGGCATAAAACTTTGTGCATTCACACAAAAACAACTTCATCAACTCCTACAAATCACACATTCATACACCAAGGACATACAAATGAAGTTTGGTCTAGACCAGTGATTCTCAAACTTTTTCGATCCACCGCCCCCTTTGTTCCATAAAGTTATACCCAACGCCCCTAACCCATTTTCTCTTGTGTGAGAAAAGGATTGGAAATATTCTTAGGAAAACTTTTCTATGAATCTCACACTTTGTGCCCTTACTGTACATTGTTCTCATCATCTGGAAACCATTAAACGCAATGTTTCCTCTTATCAGCCCCAATTTTGCCTATGGTCACCGTTCAATACCCTGCCTCTATCATAGATCTATTCATCGCGCCAGAAGGGGGCGTTATTGCTTACTTTGAGAAACGTTGAGCTAAAATAAAAGTCAATGTGTTAGAAATATTCAAGTTGTGACCTTCAATAAAAAATAAAAAATATATAAAATGTCAACATTTTATATATATTCCGTCGAATTTTTATATATAGAATTTGTCTGCCGTCGCCCCTCTATATTTCCTTAACGCCCCCCAATTCTCTTTGAGCCTTCTACTGCCCCCCCTGAAAGCCTCCAGCGCCCACAAGGGGGCGTTATTGCCCACTTTGAGAAACGCTGGTCTAGACAAATGCAAAACACTTCACATAGAAAAAGGAGTTCTGAAGAAAGAAGTTTTTGCACTTGGAAATGGAGACGTTATTGAATCTATGGAAGAGGGCGAGCTTTATAAGTATTTAGGATTCCAATAGGCCAAACTAACAAAATACACAGATAAAGCAAAGATTAATTAAAGAATTCCAAAGTAGGTTAAATGCTATTCTCAGAACAGAGTTAAATGCAAAGCACACAGTTAAAGCAATAAACATATATGTCATCTCAGTACAGTAGACCCCTCTATAAAACGGGTTCATATAGTTCGGATTCCTACATGACGGCGAAAAAATTGCGACCGTATTCGTATAAACACGCTAAAAGAGACTCGTATAATTCAGTAAAACGTCATCGCCGACTCGTGTCGCGACAGTTTCGGTCGAATCTAGACCAATAGCGGATATTGCACAAACCGTTGAGTTTAAACGAGCAGCGGACCTATCAAAAACCATTTATTATTTAACGTCCATAAAAATTATATTTATATTAATGACGTCTCCAAAGTTCAGCAAAGTTTTCGCAGAAAAATAATTTATCAGGAAACACGCGCTCGCCGTTCGATGCGCCGCTCCGCGACGAAAACAAGTTTAAGCAATGGTGTCGTCGAACGGTGCACGCTCGGTAAGTAATCCTACAATTTTTTTGTTTATAGCACAGTTTATATGGATTATTCCCAAAAAATTATACGTATTTTGGAAATGTTGAGTCGAATTAGTCTAGAATCGGTTAATGTTATGAAAAAAACCTTTCAAACAGCCGTAGTCCGTAAACTGCATACGTGCCAGGCTGTGATTGGCTTACGTATTTAAGGACTCGTAGAAAATGAATTCCATAAAAACCGGAACGTATCTACCGTGTTATAGGGGGGTCGACTGTGCTCATATATTCTTTTAGAGTTATACATCGGACTCACACAGATCTCGAACAACTCCAAAGGAAAACAACAACAACACTTATTAAACAAACAACACCATCCTAAATCTGCCATAGAAAGATTAACCCTTCCACGTAAAGATGGCGGACGTGGCCTAATTGACATAGTAAATCTTCACTACAAACAAATACAGTCATTGCGAGAGTTTTTCTACAAAAAACAAGAAACACCATAGTTACATAAAGCAGTAACTCTAGCAGACTCAAATAACACACCATTAAAATTACACTCACAACATATAGACACGACATAACATATGAAAAGCATAGACACCATTAAGCAATCATGGGTTCAAAAAGCACTCCACGGCAGGCATCCCTACAACCTGGCCCGGGATTTTGTTGACAAAACTGCGTCAAATGGCTGGTTAGCTCGGGGATGCCTCTTTGGGGAGACGGAAGGATTCGTGATTGCCATACAGAGCAGGTCATAAATATTAAAAACTACAGAAAACACATACTCAAAGATACAACATTCACAAATGACACATGCAGATAATGTCACATCATGCCAGAAACTATAGAACACATCACTGCAGGTTGCGAGCTCTTGGCACAGACAAATTATATTCATAGACATAATCAAGTAGCAAATTCATCAAGAGCTTGCAAAGAAACACAAATTATTAGACATCCACAAACTATACTACAAATACATCCCTTAGACAGTAATGGAAAACAACGCACACAAAATGTACTACGACAGAGCCATAATCGCAGATAAAGCAATTTACCACAACAGACTAGACATCACACTCACAGACCAGACAAACACAATAAAATCACATACATTATAGACATATCTATTCCAAACACTCACAATGTACAAAACACATCAGCAAGTACACAAAACTCGCCCAGGAGATAAGGCATCTGTGGAGGATGGATAGGGTGCTTATTGTACCTGTCGTTCTCTCCTATACAGGTGTGATATCACATACATTACACAAAAGCCTGGAAACATTACAATTAAAAAGAAGCACACACATCACACTAGAGAAGGCCACTATTTTGAATACACGTCATATTGTTAGGAAATTCCTGAATACAGACACACACATTGACACACTTATTTAATTTTTGTCTTGTTTTGGTTGCTATGCCTTGACTCTGGTCCGGCATAGTACACAGCCACCGGTGTCAACCGAGCATAACCCACTAAACCCAACATAATAATAATAATGTCATTATTATAATTATTACATTATCTTTCTAAACTAGCTATTATTTAATATTTTAATTATTTAAACTAGCATTGCCCGCGCGGATTTTGCAAGCAAATCCCATTTATATTTAGTATTTCAACAATCATAGTAATTGTTATATAACACCTACCGCCGAGAATGAGGAGAATTGCCGAGAATCAAACGAACTATTTTCAATTTGATCAATTTTCTGGAACGTTTACAATCGTTCTATAATCGAACCAATACGCAATAACAAATTCGAATTTAAAACGGTTCGAACATTTTAAAAATCGAAATAGATAAAAATATTTATAACAATGTCTGAAATGTTATTAATTTAATACACCTAAGTACTCGATGAAGACTAAATTCTCTCCCTCTCCCGCTCGCGAGGGAATTTCGAAAAATCCCTTCTTAGTGTGCATTTCCATGGCATACCCTAGTAAAATGCAGATAAAACCAAAAAATCGCATCTAAAATAGTACAGTAAAAGCCATTCTTCCGGTTAAGTCTTAATCCCCTTCCTTTCCCCCCGAGGGGGAATTTCGAAAAATCCCTTCTTAGTGTGCATTTCCATGGCATACCCTACTAAAACGCAGATAAAACCAAAAAATCGCATCTAAAATAGTACAGTAAAAGCCATTTTTCCGGTTAAGTCTTAATCCCCTTCCTCTCCCCCCGCAGGGATATTTCGAAAAATCCCTTCTTAGTGTGCGTTTCCATGACGTACCCTAACTGTGTACCAAATTTCACCTCTTTAGGTTAAGCGGTCTGCTCTGGGCGATGATAAATCAGTGAGTGAGTCATTCATTCAGTCAGTCAGTCAGGACAAGCAATTTTATATATTTAGATTATTGTTATATAAAATTATATAGAAATAATAATTTTATTATTATTATTACCTAAACTAATAATTATATATTTATTATTTATAATAACGTAATTGTATATAAACTATAAATTTTTAGCAAGTCTAATAAACATAATCTTCAATATTTTAAAATAACATTTATAATATAAATAATTTTTTTTCAATTGTAATTTAAACAATATTTATACTGTATATATTATATACACTTCGTTTCCCTGTGCAATTTCAAAACCGGACCCCATCGGGCTTTCACCACACATACATAGCAACGATAAGTAATTTATTCGTTTTAAAAACAGTAAAGGACCCGAGTATACTGTAGGCATACTTACTTTGTGACGAACACGGGCAACCTAAAAGTTCTTTCTGGACTTTATTGCAGCTTAGACACGTTCAGTTCCTTCGCTTCTGAATTTTCGATAGAAACTAATGCTAAGCCACTTATTCTCTCTTCATCCGTTTAACTCATCAAATAATTTTTATGTAATTTCGGCTATTGCGGATAGTGCGAGGTCCAGGGCCCCTAGCTGCTTTCGAACCCTGTGGAATTGCACAAGTGTAGTTACGCCACTGATACGCTATATATAGTTCGATGCCATATATAGCAGCTAATATCTATATTTTAAAATTATTAATTAGAAAAAATACACTTTAATATAATGCTTTTATAAATATTACATTAATACAGTATTAATGTAAAAGTGATTTTATAATTATTACCTACAGACACAGTATAACCTGCGCTAACTGGAACCAGACGGTAACGAATATTTTTTCCGTTTTGAACAGGTTTTACTGCATAAATATATCTTTTTATTGGCTATTCAACGTACTTCAAAGAAATCCAAAGGATAATTTACAGATCTAATGGGTGGAGATTGAAGAAAAAATGATAAAATGTATATTCTACGATCTGATTTAAAAGAATGTACGACATTCTTTCTTCTTCTAGATCCGGCATTGATTATATTTTATTACTTTTTTCTTAAATTAGTGAATGTCTTTACTTTCTTATCATTTAAACTAAATTTTATCAATGTAAAAAATACTTTAAATCGATATACTGTATTTATTCCTCCCTTCTTTCGTAGCCTCTGCAATTTATCTTTAAGGTCTTACAAAAGTATGCTGATATTTATCTTAATTGGATTTATTCGAATGGTATTTTTTGCTAGAATCATTTTTCTAGCGGTGCAATTAATTATTCTTTTAAAAAATAATCTATCATTATTGTTTTAGTTAGGTTAAAATTTATAATGAATGACTTTTAATTTTATAACCTGTCCAAAACGGAACCCGACTACAACGGAAACCTGCCTAAACTGTAAGCATTCTTTATGATTATCTCTAATCAGTACAGACAATTAATCTTGTCTTTGACTGATCTTGATACAAGTTAACTTAATATAGCGAGGTGGCCCAAAAGTTAGCTAACTTTTGGGTTTTGTTTGTTTTCTGTTTCAGAAACGTTTGAACATTTGTGAACAGAAATTGTCAACTGAGGGGAACACCGTGTTTTCAGATTCGTATTTAAGTATCTCAATAAGGCAACAACAACGCTTTACAGCAGTTAACTGACTTTTAGGGACACCCTATACAGGTTATTTACTTAGTTAAACTTTCATACGCCAATTTTTTTCAAATTTAATTGTATATAATTTACGGCTATTAAATGTTTTAGAAGTGAATTAATTTATTTTTAAAAATTAGCTTTAAATAATTAATAATAACATTAAAAAATAATGTTGTATGTAAAATATAAAATCGCTTTATTTAATTTAAATATATATATATAAACCTGTGTAAAACGAATACCTGCCAAGCCGGAAAAATATTCGGTACCATTTTACGCAGATTTTAGTATATAAAAATATTTAATTATTTAAAAAAATACATACAGTATATACATTTAAGATATAATAGTATAAAAATTTAATATATTTATTTACATAAAGTTTATAATTTTTAAATGATTAAGCATTATTTTTATACATTGAAACCTGTGTAAAACGGAACGGCATGGTACCGAATATCTTTTCCGGCTTGGCAGGTTTCCGTTTTGCACAGGTTTTACTGTATTTAGATAGATATAAAAGGAGAGGTTTACATAAAAATTTCTTATCGGTTAAACCGCTTAAAAATCTTCTTTAATATTATTATTTGAAACTTAAATAAATATTTGAACGCATTTAATAAATGTAAAACGAAAGAATTCCCTCTTGTATTTTATAAAATTTTAGAAATATTTTCTATTGAAAATAAACAAAAAGTTTATTGACTAATAGGCTAATTATTGGAAGCAACATTTCGGAACAATAGGAACACATTGAAAGATACAGTCTTTTTTAATTCTTTTTTCTTTTCCTCGCTCGCCCGCATACAATTCAAAACAGGTTTCTGAGACTATTAACAAGTTTACAGCAACTTGTTCAAAATAAGCCGCCACTATCAAAGAAGAAAGTAATAATAACAAAATGAATGGCTGTACTTTACTCTCTTCTTCTTTTTTATTATTATTATTCTTTATAAGTAATAATAATAAAGAAAATTTTCTATCGTTTCGTTTTTATGACGTTTAATCACTCTTACGCCGCTCTGAAGTGTCTCGTACAATGTGTTTTGCATCAGATGAATGGCTAAATCCTTGTGGCAGCTTTTATGGATTATCAAGTGTTTAAAGTTCCTTACATCAGCAACGTGTGTGCAGGAAAGTGGCTATCGGTTTGCTGTGTTTCCAGCTTTAAAAGCCAGCAAGACGCCAGATCTAGTAGCTGGCCATTCTCTAATTACTACGCCGGGACACGGTACCCTGTCGTGATGGATGACCTGGCACCATTCCCTGCCTGAGACCAGCCCACTTGCCTCGGGCCGTTGATATTTTGAGCGGCAAACATCAAACACTCTCCTGCACATTCCACCACTCGCCTCCTTACAACTCACACTACAACGTGTAGTTACGCCGGAGGAAGTAGTCCGAGTGACTTTTGTGATAGGGGGTATCCGTCCGCTCGCCTAAACCAAGGACAGATTGTACGAAAGTTCAGTGTGTGGGTTGTGTGTTGTCATGTGAACTGTGCCGATTTGAATTCGACTCAATTATGCGCTTGTGTGTTGCGATATTGATCGCTCTTGTATGGAGATGTTTAGCTAGAGATTTAGAAATTAGACGAAGTAAGTGTGAAAGGATAACCATACCGATGTGTCAAGATATGCCATATAATTTAACGAGGATGCCTAATGTGATGGGACACACGGATCAAGCCGAAGCTGCTATACAAGTGCACGAATTTTTACCTTTAGTAGAAATTGGATGTTCGAAACATTTAAAATTTTTCTTGTGTTCTCTATACGCACCGATGTGTACCGAACAAGTGGACTTTCCGATTCCTTCGTGTCAAAGTATATGCGAAGAGGTAAAAGCGCGTTGTTTACCCGTATTATTACAGTTTAATTTTAATTGGCCAACCATGTTGAACTGTAGTAGATTACCTATACCGGAAAAGAATGCGCTTTGTATGGAGTTTCCGAACATAACCGACGAACGACATAAAACGAGACCGCAACCTATCGTCCCTGATAAGGATGCTGCTAAAAAAATAAATAGTCTACCGCTCTATCCTCAAAGACGTCCTGATAAATATCGACCTGTAGCTAGACCCGGTACACCTACTGTTCTACCTGGTGTACCTTCCATAGTATGTCCCGACGGCTATGTTCTTTTGACAGGAAAATCTAATGGTTGTCGACAGATGTGCGGTCGTGACGTATACTTCACTCGAGCTGATAAAAACTTTGTGGAAATTTGGATGGGAATATGGGCTGCTGTTTGTTTTATGTCGACTCTTTTTACAATATGTACCTTCTGGATTGACACTTCGAGGTTCAGATACCCGGAAAGACCGATTATTTTTCTTAGTATGTGTCTTTTCGTTACGAGTGTAGCTTATTTATTACGAATATTCGCGGGTGCTGATTTTGTATCGTGTGACCACACGGACGGTTCCCGTAGTCACCTCATTACCAATGGATTAGATAGTACCGGATGTATTGTAGTGTTTCTCTTGTTATACTTTTTTGGTATGGCTTCGGCTCTGTGGTGGGTAATTTTAACTCTTACCTGGTACTTAGCTTCCGGTAAGAAATGGGGACACGAAGCAATCGAATCTCGCTCCAGTTACTTCCACGTTATAGCTTGGACTGTTCCAGCGATTCTTACAATAGTGGTATTGACCTTAAGACACGTGGACGGTGATGAATTAACTGGATTATGTTACGTTGGAAATCAAGATCGTGACGCCCTTCTAGGATTTGTCATTGTACCTTTATGCGTATTTTTTTGCCTCGGTGCTGTGTTTATTGTGTTAGGTTTCGTATCTTTAGTTCGTATAAGGAATGCAATGATCACAGGTGGACGAAATATCGATAAACTACAAAGATTAATGATACGTATTGGGGTGTTTTCAGTTTTATACAGCGTACCAGCCGTTTGCGTTATAGGTTGTCACTGGTACGAATATACTAACCGACCTACATGGGAAGCTGTTGCCATGGTTACTGCTCTAGAGTGCCAGTTAAGAGGGGACAATGGTTGTACCCTGAGGAACAGTATTCCACGTCAAGAAGTATATATCGTTAAGGTGTTTATGTCACTACTTTTGGGAATAACGACTGGCGTATGGATCTGGAGTAGTAAAACTTGGAATTCCTGGGGTAAGTTTTGTAATCTTCGACTTTCCAGGAAGCCAAGAAGAGATTTTAAACAAACGAGAACGTTATATCACGCGCCAGGTTCTTCAACTAAAACCACTTCGTATCGGAAATCCATAAGTCAAGTGACTCGTGTATAATTATTTGAAATTTTATAAATACTGTATAAAGTTATTTATATAAAATTTTATATAATAACATTCCAAAATAGACTTAAATATACAACAATTGTTTTATTGTAAATACGTTTTGTCGCTTGTAAAATAACTGCATTTTTATATTAATATTATTATTGAACCGATGTTTGTATGATTCAATGTAGATGAATAATTCGTGTTCTAGGCTGATATTAATGTATAGAATAAGCAATCCATGTTCATGCATGCGTGGACTTGAATATAGATAATCGAGGTGAAGTATATTCTCATCGTGAATGAGACTAAAGTTATCACGAAAGCACTTGAACTTCTGATAAAGTCATTGATATAGCTACAAACATAAGATTTTCATGTAAATTATGTAATTTTACATTGTATTTAATAAAGAATCCAATGCTATTCAACTGTAATCAACTAAATTTTATTTAAATCTATATATATTTTCATTTTACTTGTTTATAAAATAATCATAAATTAAAAAATCGATTTTACAATATTTTAATTAACATTTTTAAAATATCTTGATAACAATTTTATTTTAACATTTAAAAAATTATTCTTTTATATATTTTATATAGAATTAAATTATTTTTAAGTGAAATTTAATCAAATATTATTCAATTTTCTTAATTAATCTTTAACATAATTAAAAATTATTTATTTATTTTTTATTAAGCAATTATTTATGTGTAAATTTAGTTTAAATTCTTTACCCAGTTTCAAAATAGACCAACTGATTTTAGTGTTATATCATAGATAAATATAGTACAATATATAGCGTAATCAATCATATTGGGTGAATATGTCCGAATTTTTAATTCAAAAACTAGTTAATAATAATAACAGAATAAAGTAGAAAATTAAAAATAACACCTTAACTCATAAATAATTGTTTAATAAATTTAATTAAATTATTAAATCATTCTTTGTGTATAAAAGATATATATTTAAAAATATGCTCCGAATTTTAACTAAAAATTGAATTTAAATATTTAGATATTTTTTTAAAATTAGTTTTCAGGTCAATGTTTCTTTCTTTCTTATCTTATCTGCGGAGTGGCTTTGATCTTCCTATGTTTATCATTTGACAGAAGATAAATAAAATTATTCATTTTCTATAAAAGGATTCACTGTTTTCTTTATTTTCACTTTTTAAATTTTATTTTAAGTAGAATCTAAACAAGGAGGAAAAAAATTCATTTTTTTCTCACAAAAACAAAAATTACAAAATTTAATTTTTAATTTAAAATTAAAATAATGAAATTTGTTATCCCGAAAGGTTAATTGATATAATTAATTCAATAATATAATTGAATAATTTTCGAATTAGTTTATTTATTAAAAAATGTATTTTTCAAAATCTTTAATAAATTAGACATTGTTGAGGATGTTATTTATAAATAATTTTAATTAAATAATTTATTTCTAAAATATTTGCTCAATTAATTTTTTATATTTGGCACAGCTTCAACAGTTATAATATATTTAATTGCTAAATTTTATTTCATTATTTAAATATTTTAAGGAAAAACTTCAAATTTCGATAATTATAAAGCAAACTTTAAACTAAATTTAGATTAAGGAGTATAAAATGTAATTAGAATTCTTCGCAATTAAATTAATCACCGAGTTCATATTAATAAAAATCTTATAACATTAGTATATGAAAGGCATAACTTAACTAATAATAAAATACTTTTAATATATTAAAACTAATAAAAGAATAATTTAATTAATGTGTAGTGTTCTAAGTTTCTACATAAATTCCAATTTAACCGCCTGAAATTACCTTTACTCTCCCTCACCTTAATTATAGCTTATTAAATACGCAAAATTAAGGCCTTAATAAATATTAATATTATTATATTATATATTATATAATAATATTATATTATTATATAAATAAAATTAAGGCCTTTTTATTACAAGCCTCTATGAATTGCGACAACGGCTAATTCCAACTCAAAATTTAATCTTTTATCTAAAAATATGATATAAACACATATAAATTGTATCGTAAATGTGNGACCGCTCCGAGCTCCATCTCACCTCTATGAGGTCTTGAAAGCTGGATATATATTCATGACTAGTAAATATATCCACACAAATTTTCCAAACATGTACTGCTAAGAAGAATATTTAGAGTTTCACGATTCTAATTTAATATTCAAAGCGTGACTAGTAGTGATTATAGTTGTAGTTTCCGTACTTTTATATTCCTTTATAATAATTTTTTAAAACTGTTTGTTCAGAGTTTTATACAATATAAACAGTTTTTTTTTGGTCTGTTTGTTTCTCTATCCGCCGTCTACCCATTTTCCTGTTCATTTTACCTATTTTCATTAAAGATTTTATGTAAAAAATTCATATAAGCTTTCATATATTAATTAATAAAAAAGTAGGCCATAAATTATTTATTTTTAAATGTAAATAAATTATTAATTTATTCAATTTAAAATTTAATTTAAGGAAGCAATTTTCAATGTTATTCAGGTAAAAAATTATTTATCAGATTAAAAAAACGAATAATTTAAATGATAAGTAAGAGTATAAATTATAATTTATATATAATTATAAATAAAGCTATTTTATTTTTTAAAAATTGATATTTTTAATAATTTAAAATAACGTTTTTATTCAGTTATTGATGCTCATACATGCAACAATTACATTAAATATTTAAAAAATTAATGAAAATTTAATGGCGTTAAAAGCATAAAAATGACATTTAAGGCAATTATCTCGATAACTAACCGATAAAAAGTCATAAAATGCAACATTGATAATTATTAAAAATGTTTAAAAAAATTAAATTTTATTGCTGGAATTTATTTTTAAAACTCAGTTATTTTTTGTGATTTTGTCTTAAGTAATTAAGTTTTATCATTTATAAACAATCAGTAATTAAACTTTGTTAACAAGGCATAAACCTTGATTTGTAAGGAAGATAAAATACATTATCTTATGTTTAATTTTACCTTTTTAAAACGAATAAAAATTATTTATTGTATATTATTTTAATTTATTTTAATATTTAAATGATTTAAAATGTAATTTATTTCTTCTGTTGCAGTTTTACACGAAAAACTTTCATATTCACATTAATGAAATCGACCGAGATAAATTCTAGAAATGATGTTAAATGTTCTGTAAAATATTCAAGTTAATGAAATTTCTGAATAAAAAATATTAATAAAAAAATTAATTCCTGCTCTTATAAGTACCTTTTTTGTGTATAACTCACAACAATTTATTATAATTTTAATTATACTGTATTTTTATTATTAGCTGTATAAAGTATAATAAATAATTTTAATGTAAATTTAATTACAATTGCGAAAAAATATAATAAAAAATTAAATTATAAATTAAACCCTAACTAAATTATTAAAAAATTGTTTTTCTAGATTATAATTATGTCACAACAGGAATTTCAAATGCTTAAGCATCACTTATGTGTATTTTATATAAAAGAATTATTTTAAATATACATATATATAAAATAAATGATTTTTAAACATTTAAAATTCCTGTTATGACTTAATTATAACTTATAATTTATTTTTATATGTTGTATATAAAATAATTATTTTTAAAATGGAGCAAATTCCTGCACACATCATAAAATTGCCATTTACTTTATTCTAAATGATATAAACGAAACTTGTAAAAGTATGCCTTTTTTTCTCCCTGTAAGAGTGTTGATTTAATGACTGTCATATGTTACATTTATGGTTTGCCTTGAATGTTAACGTATGGCTGTTACCAACTTTTTTTTATGTCTTTCATTCAACAGAAATAGAACATTTGGAAACTGTTACATATCAAAAAGAAGCAGTATGAAACAGAATTAGTAATTTATGATAGAACACTTTATTCTTATTCTAGATTAATTTATTACCATTTTTATTTCTTACATTCAAATTATTATATATACAGTGCCATATAAGAAGGGCCTGACGTTATGAAGCTACAAATTAAGGTCTTTTAAATTTATTATTACTTACATGTTAGTAAAGGGGAGTATGAATATAGGGATTACAATAATACTAAATCAGGTCCCGAATGTACATATAATAAAATTGTATATATTTTTTTGTTTTAAACAATTACAAATGATACTTATTATCATGCAATGTATTGTTTTAATTAATATTTAAATAGTATAAAATTAGGTCAAGGTAACGAGCGTGAGAGAAAGCGAATTTTTGACATCTCACTTTTATTTTTTTAAATAAAAAATTTAATGAAAAATTACATAATTTTATTTAATTAAAAATTTTTCATATTCAAAATACATATTATTATTATTATTATTCCCTTCAGAAATACGGCAGTTTTGATCCTAGTTACTGGTGAGGATATTTATTAAAGTGGAGAGGAAGTTTGTGGCATTTTTTAAATGTAATAATCTGTTTGGAAGTGATCCAAAAATCATTACTAGGCACAGTTATTTTTTGTCACAGAGTCTCAATGTCTAACAAAGACATCTCACAATCGTTTTACAACCGACCACATGGCGAGGCTTGTCATTGGGGATTTTAGCATGTTAGCTTATCCATGCGTGCATACAGAACGAAAAGAATTTTGTATATTTGTACAGTTAAAAACATCGCTCCTATGAGAGATTAACTATTTTTATTGATCTAAATAATATTTTAAACTTTATACGATTATAGACATTATATATAAGTGAAATTATTTGTAGGAAAATATATTATTCATATTTTAAGCTGTATATAATTATTTTTTTAATTAAATACTTAATTTTAACTGCAAATTTTTATTGAAAACAATAAAATAAAGATCAAGTTTTCATAACTTAATTTGTTTAAAATATTTAATTTATTAATTTTATAATTATTGTTTCTAATATTAATTAACGAAGTACATATAAATTACATTTAAACGTTAAACTTCGATTTGTCTTCCTCTGAAATTGTAAATGGTGTGTAGCGCTAAATTGAAACACTTCAGACAATAAGAATTATATTTAGTAATGAGGTCTAACACAGGCTTCAGTGTGAGAGTTTGATAACACCGTTGTTTCCAATGCAAAATCGTACATTTATACTTCAGAGTACTGAAGGGTCCTCTGTTCATGGAAGAAAACTGTTCACGAGTATTTTAAGAGGATGGCAGTTTCTAAATCACTACATCGAGGTTTGAACGTATACCATATTATAGTTAATACAGTAACTACTAAGAAGTTATATAATTTATAATACAATTCCTTAGTATGGTAGACAATTAAATCTCGATATAGTAACCTTCTATTAATAAATAGCGCCATCCTGACTAATGAATATAATTTGAAATAAAGTTACATTAAATTAAAAGTAATTAATCTAATTTTTGAGCTCCTAAAAGAATAAGACTCTGAAATTAATCTCGAATTTAATTAAATTTTTTTTTATTATAAAATATACGACAAAAAGTAATTTTAATTAATATTTTTTCTTATAAAAGCTCGAAAAACATTCATTTAAAATTTGAACAAGGGTTGTGAAGAGCTGAAGACGAATACAAAAGCTTTATAAATCATAATAAGTAATAAAGAATCATACAGAAAGCTTACAAGAGATAAGAAAAATGCTCGATTAAAAGAAATGGAAGGAAGTGGCATATCAACCTTAATAAAAATTTATGACTTTTCTTATTTTCAATTTACAAGACTAACAAAGAAAGTGGGATTGGTTTGTCACTTCATGTGTTAAAAAAATGCTTCCCTCTTTTGTAAATACTTCATTAAATGGTTGATTGTATGGTAATGTATTTGACTTTTTATCTTTATTGAAAAGAGATTTTTTTGTAGTTTAGAAAATTGACTTAAATTTAATTAAATTACTGTTTTTTAATATTAACCATTATTTCAATTATTCTAATTTTGAATGAGTAAAATGGATTTTAAAATATGAGTGATGGTGAATAGAAAATTGCATGTTTTAATGCAATTTTCTATACGAGATAATGTTTTCTAGTTAAACATATTTAATATTTAATAATTTTTGAATTTAAAGTCAGTAAATTGCTTTAAAACATGAAAGGAATCCTAGATTTGATGCTTTTTATAAGTACTGTATAGGGAGATTTATCCTTTGTTCTGAAGCTGTAGATACAAATATATATTATATATTACTATAAATATAATTTTTATAACGCTTGAATTAAATAGTAAAATTTCATTTTTGAATTTAGAATTTGAATTGAATTTTTAGAATTTGTCAAATTATATTATTTTTAAAGATATAATAAATTTTCTGTAGATAAGAATTAGACATGGTGGCAGAACATCTTACTCTTTTCTATACTATATAATATAGCAAATTTTATCTCTTAGGCCCTCAAGACTGGCTTTAAGGGACCTCAATTTTCTAAATGCCCCTAATTTATAATTTTCAAGTTCTGAAAAACTTTGAAATTTTTTATTTTTTCAATTTTACTCGATCATTGAGTATCAGCTACCACTCTTAACACGTAGAAGTGTTCATCAGTGGGATAAATTTCATTTATATATATTTTTTAAACAGTAGAGTCCTAGAGCCATACATAAGTTTAAAATTAATGTGATCTAAGGTCATATTTCACGTGTGATAGCGTCTAAAATTACATTCGCGGTATATCACGTGGTACCATCAACTGTTATCACTTATGACATTATCAAAAAATAACAATAGTTAAGTATATTTTTGTATATAATATATAAATATAAGCATTATAAATTATAATCTTATATCAGATTTGAAAGTGAAAAATTAATTTATTGTAATATTTGTTTATATATTATAGACTTTTATTATATACCCTCTTTTGGGGGATTTTTTTTGGATTTAGTAATGCAAAACGATTAAAAAATTCAAAATAGCAGAATTAAATGAACACTGTGAGGCATAAAGTATGCAAATTATCAAAGCATAATAGAATTAATAAATAAATTTCAATAAATATTCGTTGGATATTAATCATTTATTAATAAATTACAGTCGATCCCCGCGGTAGAACGCGGTAGATACGTTCCACTTTATAAGAATTTCGCGTTGTAGGAATCCTTAAATACGCGAGCCAATCACAGCCCGGCACGTGTGCAGTTTACGGACTACGGCTGTTTGAAAGGTTTTCTTCCATAAAATTAATCGATTCTAGACTGATTTCACTCAACATTTCCAAAACACATATAATTTTTTGGGAATAATCCTTATAAACTATGCTATAAACAAAAAATTGTAGGATTACTTACCGAGTGTGCACTGTTCGACGACGCCATTGCTTAAGCTTGTTTTCGTCGCGGAGCGGCGCGCCGTTCGGTGCGCCGTTATAACTTATCAGAATTAACTTATAATTTAATCAGAATTTTATAATCAGAATTAACTTATAACTTGATAAGTTATTTTTCTGCGAAAAATTCGTTGAATTTTGGAGACATCATTAATAGAAATAATTTTTATGGCCGTTGAATAAGAAATGCTTTTTTAACAAGAAATGTACAAAATTACAGTACTGTATTAAACTTACAGTACCTAATTTATATACTGTACAGACGATAGTAAACTCGACTTACCCACCTAAACTCTCTGTAGCGTGGTAGTTCGGCTGCTCGTCCACTATTGGTCCAGATTCGACCAATCCTGTCGCGACACGAGTCGGCGATGACGTTTTGCCGCATTTTACGAGTCTCTTTTAGCGTCTTTATACGAATTCGGTCGCATTTTTTTCGCCGCGATATACGAATCCGCATTATATGAACCCGCATTATAGAGGTCTACTGTAGCTATATAGAGGTATAGAGGTAGCTATATATACTGTAGCATTATATGAATCCACATTATAGAGGTCATTATGCTATTTTCCCGTTATTTAATTGGAATTAAAGCTCAGAATTCACCATCTGATAACTTTGTCATCTTTAAAAATATCCAGCAACGAGTTGCTTAACTTTCTCTTCAACATTTAAAACTACGTGTGTGACGCCTTCTCTTACGATATTTTATTATTATTACACTCATGTGCAAAACTTACGGATAATGTGCACATAAAATTTACACATAAAACATGTTGGGAAACAGTGGTAAGTGTATGTAGTGTTTCCTAGTTTGAGTTCTTGACTGTGTGTCACACTTGATTCACGAACCTACCGCTTGGTGGCACTTTAAACACTCGTTGTAGTCAGATACGTGCCGCGCATAGTTTCAACACATCAATAGTTGTGTTCGTTGCACCACAGATTGAACTAGTGCTACCACCAGTCCTGTTTTCACCCGGACAGTCCGGGAGTTGACTCACTGTCCGGATGAACTATTAATTTTGTCTGGGAATTTCGTAGAAATTGTGAAATTACGATGCAACAAAGTTCTTGCAAATATTTTTACAAATTTGCACTTTTTTAACAGCGAAAGAACTCACATTCATTGAAACTCATCTGCAGTTATGCTATGTTAGTCTGTTTACGCCGACGTGTGGTGCGCAACCTGTCGACCTGTTTTTTTGCATGTACGATTGTACACGTCTCCAATATCCAATAGAACTAAGTCATCTGTACGTGTTCTTTCTCAATTTAGGGTTACTTACGTTACTCCTACGCGAGTCCCTAGTTCCTAACTGTAACTGATTTAGAACCGGCATGCACGTTATTCTTCGCATTGTAAAATGACATTGCGCATGCGTCAGGAACTTCTGGCCTGCCGTCCGGGTCAGCGATTTTGAAAAGGTGGCAACACTAGACATTGAAAAGGTAACAACACACACCGCAGTGTTGGTGGCCATACTGGTAGTGCACATGTAGGAGAATGGCGCAGAGACACCATTTGGATGATTTTATGCATGGACGAATTGTCAGACGACTGGAAAGAGGTCAGACCCAAATGGAAGTGTCACATGCATTGAGTGTCCCCCAAAGTGTTATCTGAAGAGTTTGGCGACAATTTCAGCAGGGTGAAAACGTCACTCGGAGGTGTGACGGAGGATGTCCAAGATATACCACTGGCCAAGAGGACCATTACTTACGCCTAACAGCCAGACGCAATAAACACAGCACCGCCTCGGATCTCGCTGGAGATCTTGCAGCTGCTACAGGGACCAACATTTCAACGTTTACAGTGTACAGATGGTTAGCTGAGGAACACCTGTATGCCAGAAGACCAGCAAGATGTGTTTCATTAAACCAAGTGCAAAGAAGAGCTCGTTTGAATTGTTCCAGGGAACATCACACATGGACCCAGGAGCAATGGAGTCATGTCTTGTTTAAAGATGAATCCAGGTTTAGTCTCAGCAGTGATTCACAACGTATTTTCATCTGGAGAGAACCTGGGACCCAGTTCTGCCCAGAGAACATTACTGAACTGGACTAGTATAGAGGTGGAGAGTCATGATTGGGGTAGCATCATCCTGGGGTCTCGCACTCCTCTGCATGTCTTCCCACGGGGTTCGATCACAAATGCGATGTATCGTGATGCCATCCTGGACCAATATGTTCGTCTCTTTCGAGGTGCTGTGGGCAGTGACTTCATTCTGATGGATGATAATGCTCGTCCCTATCGGGCAGGCATAGTGGATGAGTATCTTGAAACAGAAGATATCAGACGATTTGATTGGCCCAGTTGCTTGCCGGACTTGAACGCAATAGAGCATGCATGGGACATGCTTGGCAGGCAGATAGCACGTCATCAAATAGTTCCAAGGTCCATTCCCGAGCTCAGGGAAGTACTGGTCAAAGAATGGGAAGCCATACCCCAACCACTTCTTGATAATCTCGTTTTCAGCATGCGTTCGCATTGTGGTGCATGTCTTGCAGTACGAGGTGATCACACACACTATTAATGTCCCTGTGTCGCACCTTGTTTCTTGGACTAACACATAGGTACGTTTTCTGATTTTCGCACTATTCTCAATTGTCGTCCATGTTGCCCACTCTGTACCTTTTCTCACACTGCTTGCAGTTTGATACCATTTGCAATGCAACATGCAATCCACATATGGGAAATTCTCCTTGTTTTTCCTGTCATAAATATCTTACACCACATTATCCTTAAGTTTTGCACATGGGTGCATTATTCAAATTCGAATTAGAATTCAAACTTATTAACATATTATGGAATTTATCCAGCTACAAGGGGATACAATAAACACTGCAAACAAAAGTTGAACTAACATAAAATATAATTCCTATGTTGGAAATTTTTCCGTAGCACTTGAATACACAGAGTTAAATCAGTGAATTCAGACTCGAGGCTCGTTTTCTATATTACCGCTGTGGTCCTCTGACAATTTAACATTTTTGTTAAAAAAATTGTATACTCTTGTTATCATAATTGGACCGATTTGAAATAGTTTGTGGTAGAATTCTTCTATAGATTTGCACACAGTCAAATTGATCTCTAAAATTTATTCATTCATTACATGTACAAATTAAATGGTAGATAGAAAATTGATCTTGACGCATTGTGCATTGACTGTTCTTAATATTTAGATGACTACTACATAGAAACTGCTCAATCTAAGCTGCATATAAAATCTTTTCGTCTTAAATGGAATTTCAAAATGATTATAGGCCTAATAGTTGGAAGGAGGCAAATTTAAATTGTTAATATACCACCAATGAAATTTTTCCATTTCTAGTTCGATTGACTTTCCACTACTAAAGTAGTAAATCGGCTTTGTTATTTACACTTGTCTTTGTTTTATGGACCATCGGAGCTTGAAAAAACCGCCCTCGTAATTTTCATTTTTACTAATATAAAAATTAAATTATTTATTATTCTATTTGCTTTATTTTGAAGTCGTTGGACACGTTTTCCAAAAGACAGTGTTGAAGTAAAATGAATTCCTAAGTACGAAATTTCTTCGACTACTTTCAATTTGTCGTTTAGAAGGTAAAAATCGTCATCCTGTTCAGCTGTTCTTCCTCCTCTTCGAAATATAAGGATATGAGTTTTATTTGGGTTAATCTTCATTCCCGACTGAGAAAAATATTTCTGCACCTGATTTAGTTTTCTTTCTAGACCAATGTTGGTAATCGAAATTTACACCGCATTATCCGCATATTGAATTGAATGGACTGTCTGATTTCCACTGGAATTCCATTTTCTTCCCTGTTGAATTGTTTATCAATATCATGGATCATGAAATTAAATAAATAAGGTGATAATGGGTCACCTTGCAAGAGACCTCCGCATATGTCAAAAAGAGGGTAAGTATTCTTACCACTTTTAATTGTGACTAAATAGTGACCGAATAAAGATTTTATCGCTTTTATAAATAGTGAATATCTTCACCATGTATTTTTAATTTAGCACAATTTTCCTATTGATATCGAATGAAAGGCAATGTATAATAAGTTCTGTTAATAAAACAAGTCCCAGTAGACATCTTACATAGTAAACGGCCTTTTCTCAGTCTTAAAAAGCTGCATAGACTTTGTGTCTTTTTCTAGAAAGATGAATTTGAATAGTCGAAAGCAATACAAAAGCTGTAACTTCCATACTACCGTTCTTAACGAATGCAAATTGTGAGTTTGATATCAAAAGATTCACTTTTGTCCATTGATCGAACCTATTCGCGAAAACTAATGTAAAAATTTTTCTTAATGTAGACCAATGGTTTCCAATTAGTGGTACGCGTACCCCTAAGGTACGCGAAATTGCGTGAAAGGGTACGCGCAGCAATCTAAAATCGGTTGATTTAAAATTTAAATGCACGAGATGAATCAATCAAAAAATAACGGGTGAACCATCAAAAATTCGGCAATCTACAACACGATGTCGAATTCGCAAATTCATTTATTTATAACTAAAATAATTTAGAAATTTCATCAAAAAATGCATTTGTGACAATACCTAAATGAAATTCTTGCACAAGAAACAAAAATTGTACAATTATCATTATCATCGTGTCAGCGACGCGGCAATAAAATATTTACTACCATTTTGCGCAACGTACCACTGCGAGAGCGGATTTTCGGCCGTGACAAACACGAAAACTAAACATCGTCACCGACTTAGACTCGAAGACGACTCGAGACCGAAGCTGACCAAAAAGCAACCGAATTTTACAAAGTTGCGCAAAGAAAATCGTGCGCATTTGTCGCGTTAAAATTAAATAACCTTACGTTATTTTCATTATTATTAGAATTGTATTTTAAAGGTAATAAATGTAAAGAAAATTGTTCACTAGCTGTCTACCCACGGCTTCGCCCGCATTATATCGAATTTTCTCGTGGGAGTAAGATATTTTCTCGCAGTAAAATGTAGCCCGTGTCCGTCTCCAACGTGTAAGCTATCTCTGTGGCAAATTTTATTAAAACCTGTTCAGTGTTTTAGAAGTGAAAAGGCGACAGACAGACAGAATTACCTTAGAATTTATAATAATAGTATGGATTAATATGAATTTCTGCTATAAGGGGTACGCGAGTTTGAGCTCTTTCTTGAAGTGGTACGCAGGAAAAACTAATTGGGAACCACTGAT